>NC_079226.1:462500-580000 GCF_029633865.1 Lampris incognitus
TAAGCTGTGTAATGTGAAAGTAGCTTTAAACTCTTGTAAAACCAAAGCTCTCTTCCTGGTTATATGTGTTAGTACCCTTATTGAATTAGTCACCTCCTTTAAAGGTAGAACAAGTAGGATTTCTCAGTTGCAGTTTGTAAACCGGGGGGCAGGGGTCAATGTTCAAAGTTGGCCCCTGCCCCCTGGCTCAACGACACCAGAAGGACACACCCCCTGACTGCAATGTCCAGAACAGAACACATCCCAGTGTACAGGCCAACTCTGCGATGTTCTTCAGCCCCATCCTCTCCTTCGGTTCTCGCCAGCGGGTGAAAGCCAAGCCCAGATTCAGTCTCGTTTTCGAACCACCATGTCAGCTTGGCTTTTTGCATCGCTATATTTACATATTTATGGTGCTGTTTCCGCCATTGTTGTAGTTTCCTCTTGGATGCGTGTTTACGATCTTGATCCGGCACCTGCCCAAAGTGTTTAATGCCCAGAAACATCCCATACACAGCAAACTAAGACAAATAACAACACAGGCAGAGGACAGGGTCTCTGTAGATACAGGCACCACCATACACGTCTAGTGGCTCACAAGTGATGACTGAGAGGGATTATTTTTGCATGAGACTATACATTGATTTTTAAGAAACTACTTCTTCTAACTTTAAGTACCTTGGCTTCATACTAGATAATAAGCTATCCTTCAAGGTTCATGTAGCGAGTGTCTCTCAGAGGATAAGACTAAAATTCCATTTTTATTATGGAAACAGATCTGGTTTTTATTTTAAAGTAGGAAGAGGTTAGCAGTATCCACCTTTTGACCAGTTGTAGACTCTGGAGATACATCTGTCACTGCATTTTGAACTCTGCTTACTATGGAGCCTTCAAGGTAATAATGTAGTTTTCCCACAAGTGGCGCTACAGAGCAGTGGTCCCCCGTCTTGTTTGCATCTTCTGTTCTTCCAGCACAAGGACGAAAATGCATGCTACGAGTATGGGCTGAGTTATTATAAATGTCTGCTGAAAAAACACCAAGAGGAGGAATTACGTAACCAGACATCAAGCCACATCAGTATCCATCAAGGAAATAAGAAGAAATAGAAGAACATCAGCAAGAGAATTATGTCACCTGTTGAGAGCCAAACTGCTGCTGTGAAAGCAAAGAAATGAAGAGCAAAAAAAAAGGATGAAGGAGTAGACAGAGGAAGTCCTGGCTGACGTTCAACAAGTCCTAGAGATTGTTCCCTGATTTCAGCCTCAGGCATCCTCAATACCATAGGCTGGGCAGGAACATGATGGAAGTATCTAAACAAGTGTCTATAAATATTAAACTACTGCATGTAAGTGCAAGTAATCAGGAACAATTTATTGTCATTTCTGTCATGTACTTGCGTACACAAAACAAACGAAATTTAGTTTCAACCAGACCACAGCAGTGCAACACAAACGAAAAAAACACATATCCAAAATTTCCAAAAACGACACCACCAAAACAAAAAACAAAGCACACAAACAGTCAACAACACAGTCCATTCAGTGCAACACGGAAGGGCGAGCAGTCAGCTTAGCCTGTCCCACCTCGGTGTCTTGTCAGACTGCCCTCGATGCTTCCTCTTCAGGCGCAGCTCCAGGTAGGGCCGTGGTCCCTGGCCCACAGCTCGCAGCAGACCAGGCTCCCCCAGCTGATCCAACACAAGCTCTCCCAGCCAGACACCCTTGACACACCTCTCTGCACTCCACACGTCGACACAAACGCAAACGCAGACAAAAACACCATATAGTCGACGCTAGGTGAGGCCGCCACCAGACTGCCTTGGTGTTTCCTCTCGGGCGCAGCTCCGAGCAGGACCATAGTCCCTGGGCCCACAGCAAGCAGCAGACCAACCTCTCTCAGCCGATCCAACGTCAGCTCTCCCAGCTATTAAATGGAAAAAAAATTGAAGATCAAAATAAAAACTTCACATGATGACACAAACTTGGACGCAGATGTAGACATAGACAAAGACACTGCATAGTCGGTACTGGATGAAGGGTAAGGGCAAGTAAAATCAAATTTTATTTGATCCAGGCAAGATGCCTTCCATCTGCCTTCAAGACTGCTAGAGTCACTCCCCTTCTCAAGAAACCATCACTTAACCCCTCTGACATCAAAAACTACAGACCGGTTTCCCTTCTACACTTTCTATCCAAAACTCTCGAACGTGCTGTCTTTAACCAACTTTTTTTGTACCTCCACCAGAACAACCTCCTGGACCCCAACCAGTCTGGGTTCAAGGTGGGTCACTCGACAGAGACGGCCCTCCTTGCAGTGACAGAATCACTGCACTCTGCAAGAGCAAACACTCTCTCCCCTGTCCTGATACTCCTGGACCTGTCAGCTTTGTTCGACACAGTGAACCACCAAATCCTCCTCTCTACCCTCGAGGGGCTGGGTGTCACAGGCTCTGCACTCTCAATGTTTGCATCCTACCTGACGGGTCGCTCCTACCAGGTGACATGGAGGGGATCTGTGTCGGAGCCTCACAGACTGACTACAGGCGTTCCACAGGGTTCGGTTCTGGGTCCTCTCCTTTTCTGTCTATACACGACATCCCTGGGTTCTGTTATTCGCTCGCATGACTTCTCTTACCATTGTTATGATGATGACACCCAGCTGATCTTGTCCTTCCCTCCCTCTGACACACAAGTAGAGACATGCATTGCTGTGTGCTTGACTGACATCTCGGAGTGGATGGCAACACACCACCTGGGGCTCAATCTGGACAAGACAGAGCTGATGTTCCTCCCGGGGAAAGGTTGCCTGCACCGAGACCTGGCCATCACCATTGACAACACCGTGGTGACGCCAACTCGGATTGTGAGGAATCTGGGTGTGATTCTGGATGACCAACTGTCGTTTGCTGCAAACGTTGCATCAGTTGCTCGCTGAAACATGTCCGATCCCTCCTGAGACAGGTGTTCATGCATCTGAATTGTCTGGCACAGACGCTGGAGGTTTCCTACAGAGTGAAACATGGGGAGGGACATTACATGGTGTATGCCAGCACAGGCAGCATTAAATGTTTTGAGTGTGGGGATGTGGGGCACAAGTGGAACGCTTGTCCTCACAGGCCAGCCGAGGGGCGACCTGAGACAGGGGCCGGGCCAGCTGAGGAGCGCACTAACACCGGTGCTCCACCGGATGAGGAGTCAGCGAATGTCGTTGCTCTGCGTGGGGGGGGGCAGTACCCCGTCGACTGAGCCCGAGGCAGAAAGGGATAAAGCGGGCAGGCAGGGGAACAACAAGCTTATTCAGGCCATGAGAATGTAATTGATGACATGTCTTCATGCATGCTCAATAATCCAGGTAAGAAAATCAAACAGGGTTGAATCAGTTCATCTGGACACATCGTTTATTGGCAGAAACGTTTCATCACTGATCTAAGTGACCTCTTTAGTCCTGAAGATAGGGTTTACATATCACATAGGTTTAGCAACAGGTTATTGAACAGTCCCATTCATCCAGTGGGTTTCACTGACCATCACTTGGTCACTCTAGACTTTCAGCTCACCAACCACTAAACGTAGCTCATACTGGCACTTTAATGTTAAGCTGCTTCAGGACAGTGATTTCTGTCAGAAATTTGAGACGTTCTGGGGAATCTGGAAAAAAAGGAAGAGGAACTTTGAGTCCCTTAGTCAGTGGTGGGAAGTGGGCAAGGCATATATACGAGTTTTCTGTCAACAGTATACAAGTTATACCACCTGAAGCTCAATCTGGACAAGGCAGAGCTGATGTTCCTCCCGGGGAAAGGTTGCCCGCACTGAGACCTGACCATCACCATTGACAACACCGTGGTGACGCCAACTCGGACTGTGAGGAATCTGGGTGTGATTCTGGACGACCAACTGTTGTTTGCTGAAAACATTGGATCAGTTGCTCGTTCCTGCAGATTTCTCCTCTATAACATCAGGAGGATTCGCCCATTCCTCACCGACGAGACAGTACAGGTGCTCATCCAGGCTCTGGTCAGCAACTCCCTCCTTGCTGGCACCCCAGCGTCGGCCATCAGACCTCTGGAGCTTGTTCAGAAAGCTGCAGCTCGTCTGGTGTTCAACCGCCCAAAGTTCTCCCACACAGCTCCCCTTCTCATGTCCCTACACTGGCTCCCAGTAGCTGCTCGCATCCAGTTTAAGACTCTGGTGCTAGTCTACAGGGCAGTGAAAGGAACAGCTCCTTTCTATCTCCAGGCCATGGTCAAGCCCTACACCCCCGCCCGACCACTTCGCTCTGCTGCCTCGGGACGCCTGGTTGCCCCGTCGCTCAGAGCCCCTTGCTGCCGATCGACCCGGTCATGGCTCTGTTCTGTCCTGGCCCCACAGTGGTGGAATGAACTCCCCACTGATGTCAGGACAGCCGAGTCCTGCCCATCTTTCGGCGCAGGTTGAAAACTCACCTCTTTAAGAACTACTACCCTGTTACTTGTTCTTAGCACTTATTGTATTCACTCGTTTAAAAAAAAATCTCTTTCTTGCGCTTTTACTTTAGCACTGGTTTTGCTCTTAGATGCTTGTTTAGATGCACTTATGACCTCTGATGTCTAGTAGTTCTCCTGATTTCCTACGTTAAATGCACTTATTGTAAGTCGCTTTGGATAAAAGCGTCGGCTAAATGACTGTAATGTAATGTCATGTCATTCAACATTGAGAATCATGATTCATTCAGACTTTAGAAAAAGAAATCAAGGATTTAGAAAAAAGTCTATTCACTTACAACAGCACAGATAATCACAGGCTTCAACAAAAGAAACAGGAATTAGGTTAATTTTTACATGAAAGAGTTAAAGGGGCTTTGGCCAGGTCAAGGTTCGCTGGCGTTAGAAACATGGATGCTCCCACCTTCTTCTCCTTTCACCTGGAGAAGTCCATCTCTCAGACCAAACAAATGGTCTGTCTCTGCCTCACTGATGGTATGGTGACGACTGACCTGGTTGAGATGAGACAACATGCTGTAGAGTTCTACAGTGCCCTCTTCAGGGTGGAGGACTGTAACAGAGAGTGTGCAGGCGAGCTGCTGCAGGGGCTTCCTCAGTTGAGCTCAGAGGACAGAGCCATCCTGGATGCCAACATCTCCCTGCAAGAGCTCACTGCTGCTGTGGGTCAGATGGCTTCTGGTCGAGTCCCTGGACTGGATGGACTGCCTGCAGACTTTTATGAGCACTTCTGAAAGTGTTTGGGAGCCGACCTGTGGAAGGTGCTTCCGGAGTGTTCTCAGACAGGCCTGTTACTGGCATCCTGTCGGCATGCAGTTCTTTCACTTTAACCCAAAAACGGAGATTTGGCTTTACCTAAGAACTGGAGACCGGTGGCTTTGTTATGTACAGACTACAAACTTCTTTCAAAAGTGCTTGCCAACAGGCTTAAAAACTTTCTGGAATTAATAATCAACAGAGACCAGTCATACTGTGTACCAGACAGATCCATTATAGACAATATTTTTCTCATGAAAAATTTTGACTTTTTTTCTCATGAAAAATGTTGATATTTTTATGTTTTAAAAAATATTGGGTGACGGAGAAGGAGAGGGGGAAGGCATGTACAGTGGCAGCAGGAGAGGAGGAAGGGTAAGAGTGTGGAGGTGAGAGTCGGAACTTTGAATGTTGGCATTATGACTGGTAAAGGGAGAAAGCTAGCTGAAATGATGGAAAGAAGAAAGGTAGGTAGGTATACTGTGTGTGCAAGAGACCAGGTGGAAATGGAGTAAGGCCAGGAGCATCAGAAGTGTCAAGAAGAAGAGTATGTCAAGAGTGTGCTGAAGGTGACGAGAGTGTCAGATGGAGTGATGAGTATGAAGCTGGACATCGAAGGTATATTGATGAGTGTCAGACGGAGTGATGAGTATGAAGCTGGATATCGAAGGTGTATTGGTGAATGTTATCAGTGCATATGCCCCGAAAGTTAGGTATGAGATGGAAGAGAAAGAAGAATTCTGGAGTGAGTTGGATGACGTGGTGGAGAGGGTACCCAAGGGGGAGAGAGTGGTGATTGGAGCGGACGTCAATGGGCATGTTGGTGAAGGGAACAGAGGTGATGAGGAGGTGATGGGTAGGTATGGAGTCAAGGAGAGAAATGTGGAAGGACAGATGGTGGTGGATTTTGTGAAAAGGATGGAAATGGCTGTGGTGAATACACATTTCAAGAAAAGAGAGGAACACAGGATGACGTATGAGATTGGAGGAACGTGCACACATGTGGACTATATCTTATGTATAAGGCATGTTCTGAAAGCGTGTTGGCGCAGCGAAGGACCAGTTGGTGAAGCTGGACTCACGTGTTATCAAGTTGAGTAAGGAAAATGTCTTTTTAATGGAGAAGGTTGATCAACTGGAAAACTACAGCCGACGCAACAATATACGTGTAGTTAATCTTTGAGAAGGCTGCGAGGGAAACGACCCTGTAAACTTTTTTTGCTAGTTGATCCCAGCCACCCTGGGACAGAAGCATTTCACTGAGCCCCTGATAGCAGTGCAGGCACATTGGGTTTCTGCACTCCATCCACTTGAAGACCAGAGACCGAGACCTGTCCTGATTGATACACCTGCTCAAATGTCAAGATCGAGACAAAATCCCAAGTATCGCCGCACGGTGGTCCAGAGAGAATAAGGGTCCCATCATGTACTGCGCCATCAAGATAGCGACATGGAAAGTTGCCTCGGTTCTGTGCTCTTGTACTTTTTCTGTTTTTGTTTATTTGTTTAGGTTCCAGCCTCCACTTACTGATCACAGACAAACTGAACACACCTTTTTAACAACTTTAATTGAACATTTTAATGAAAGTCTTGCCGAGGTCTTGATCGGTACAGCCGTGTGCGGACTACGACGAAGATGCCGAAGGGGTAAGCGGCCGGAGTGCTCGTTAAACTCAGACAGCAGGGATTTAGAACCGCCCTTCCATCAATCCACCTGGCGAATTCCGCTCTCTGGCCAACAAGATGGACAAACTGCTGCTCCTAAATGGAAAAAAACTTGGACTTTTCCAGATCTGTCTCCGTGTGTCTCACTGAAACCTGGTTTAGTGAGCACATACCGGACAGTACACTTCATCTGCCACAGTTCCAACTCCTCAAGGTGGACTGTGATACGTAACTATCAGGAAAAAGACGGGGTGGGGGCATATAAATGAAGGTTGATGTACGGATGTGACAATGTTGAAGAAACCATGCAGCCCTCACTTAGAGACCTTTTTCATTGACTCTAAACCATTCTGTTCACCATGGGAATGTTCATCATGTATTCTGGCCGGTGTCTATATCCACCCCAGACCTGTGTTAACGGGCATTAAAACACCTCGCTGGTCAAATTACAAACATGGAGCACAAATATCCAGACTCCCTACTCGTTATCCTTGGGGATTTTAACAGAGCAAACCTCAGCCACAAACTGCTAAAAAATACAGACAGCATGTTCAATGTCCCACCAGAGACAAAACACTCTGGATCATTGCTACACAATATTAAAGGACACCTATCACTTTGTCCCCCGTACAGCCCTGGGTCTCTCTGATCACTGTCTGATTCATCTGATCCCAACCTGCAGGCAGAAACTAAAACCTGTAAACCCTGTGGTCAAAACTGTGAGGAAATGGACCAGTGAGTCAAAACTGGAGTTCCAGGCTTGCCTCGACTGCACTGACTGGAGTGTTTCTGAGGCTACATCTACAGACCTGGACGAACTTACTGACACTGTGACATCTTACATCAGCTTTTGTGAGGACATGTGTGACCACCAAAACCTTCTGTACCTTTAACAGCAATAAGCCCTGGTTCTCAGCTAAACCCAGGCAGCTTCATCAGGCCAAAGAGGAAGCCCACAGGGGTGGAGATAGGATCCACTTAAATAAGATTGATATAAGTCTCAATAAGATTGAGTATCAAAGTAAAGTGAAACACTAATAATAATATAATAAATTAAACGTATATAGCGCTTTTCTAACACGCAGAGTGGCTTTACAATAAACGGGGTGAAACAGATAAACATAACACAGACATACAGGGGTGGATGAGAAGCGGGGCTACGAGAGGGAGACGCTGCAGCCACACACGACGCCAGCAGTACTCTCCCACTTAAACACAGACAAAAGGGCAAGAAAAACAAAAAACAACACTACACTACATTTCCTTAGTTATTATAGACCTTAATCTGTAGTGCAGTAGGAGACCTTAGTTATTATAGACCTTAGTTAGTCTGTAGTGCAGTGGGAGACCTTAGTTATTATAGACCTTAGTTAGTCTGTAGTGCAGTGGGAGACCTTAGTTATTATAGACCTTAGTTAGTCTGTAGTGCAGTGGGAGACCTTAGTTATTATAGACCTTAGTTAGTTTGTAGTGCAGTGGGAGACCTTAGTTATTATAGACCTTATTTAGTCTGTAGTGTAGTTGGAGACCTTAGTTAGTATAGACGTTAGTTAGTCTGTAGTGCAGTGGGAGACCTTAGTTAGTATAGACGTTAGTTAGTCTGTAGTGCAGTGGGAGACCTTAGTTAGTATAGACGTTAGTTAGTCTGTAGTGCAGTGGGAGGCCTTATTATAGACCTTAGTTAGTCTGTAGTGTAGTTGGAGACCTTAGTTATTATAGACCTTAGTTAGTCTGTAGTGCAGTGGGAGACCTTAGTTAGTATAGACATTAGTTCGTCTGTAGTGCAGTGGGAGACCTTAGTTATTATAGACCTTAGTTAGTCTGTAGTGCATTGGGAGACCTAGGGTTATTATAGACCTTAGTTAGTTTGTAGTGCAGTGGGAGACCTTAGTTATTATAGACCTTAGTTAGTCTGTAGTGCAGTGGGAGACCTTAGTTATTATAGACCTTAGTTAGTCTGTAGTGCAGTGGGAGACCTTAGTTATTATAGACCTTAGTTAGTCTGTAGTGCATTGGGAGACCTAAGTTATTATAGACCTTAGTTAGTTTGTAGTGCAGTGGGAGACCTTAGTTAGTATAGACCTTAGTTAGTCTGTTGTGTAGTTGGAGACCTTAGTTATTATAGACCTTAGTTAGTCTGTAGTGCAGTGGGAGACCTTAGTATAGACCTTAGTTAGTTTGTAGTGCAGTGGGAGACCTTAGTTATTATAGACCTTAGTTAGTCTGTAGTGCAGTGGGAAACCTTAGTTATTATGGACCTTAGTTAGTTTGTAGTGCAGTGGGAGACCTTAGTTAGTATAGGCCTTAGTCTGTAATGCAGTGGGAGACCTTAGTTATTATAGACCTTAGTCTGTAATGCAGGGGGAGACCTTAGTTATTATAGACCTTAGCCTGTAATGCAGTGGGAGACCTTAGTTATTATAGACCTTAGTTAGTCTGTAATGCAGTGGGAGAGCTGTTCACACCTTAGTTATTAGGCATTACACTCTGTCATGGTCTTCATTATCCTGTAATCATATTGTCTCTGTCTCCTCAGTCATATTCTAACCAATTACTACATCTCCTGTTGTTGGTGTCCAGGTGGAGCTGAGCCACTTGTCAGCATGTGGAGATGCTCTGTGGGGTCTGGACACCCACGGCTATGTCCACATCCGCCCTTTGTCCCCTACGTGTCCTACTGGTATGCACTGGACCCCACTGGACCTCAGTCAGCTCGGTAGGTCACCAAAGAGAATATTCTACAGTCGGGTTATTGTTGGCCTACTTGAACGTGCTGGTGTCCAAGCTAAGTGACAACATCTTGATGACAGATTGAGAGATTTAGATAAGCTAGAGAAGCTGAAACTAACAGAGGTTTATTAAAGCTGCTTCTATATTGGAATTTCTTCAGAGTATGTGAACACGCTGATATGAATACGCTGCCCACTATAAGAGTTAAACTCTGGTGCAGTTTTGCCTTCTTATCTCCTCCTAATGTGGACAATGGACAGAACAGAACAGGAGGATCATACAAAACAAGGCATGGGAACCCATTCAAGTAATTGTGAGATTTGTTATTAGGTCATAATCCAGATGTTTTCATGCAGCACTATCAGATGTTACAACTCTGAACCTTCTTAGAAAATACACCCTCACTTCACCCATAATTACTATTATTATTATCATTGTTATTACTTCATCGATAATTACTATTGCTATTATTATTACTTCACCCATAATTACTATTATTATTATTACGTCATCGATAATTACTCTTATTATTACTTCACCCATGATAATAATTATTGTTGTTGTTGTTGTTGTTACTTCACCATCATTATTATTGCTATTATTACTTCACCCATAATTACTATTATTATTACTATTGCGTCACCCATAATAATAATAATATTATTATTATTATTTCTTTCACGTTTCCTGTTTTGCATCCTGTAGAGCCAGGTCTACAGGATGTAAAACAGGAAACGTGTTATTGTTATTATTATTACTTCACCCATAATTATTATTATTATTATTATTATTTCTTCTTTCATGTTTCCTGATTTACATCCTGTAGAGCCGGGTCCAAACTATGGACCTAAGACACTATAGGGCAGATGTCACTTGATTGACAGTACTCGTCATAATATGTGGGCTGTTCCGAGTAGGGCGAGCTTCTGGACTGCACAGATGTTGATGTTGCCTGCGATATGGTTGGTGAACTTTTCCATCCTCTTCATGAGTCCTAGAGCTCCGATCACAACTGGTGTTGTTTTGGTCTTCATACCCCACATTCTGTTGATTTCAATCTCCAGGTCTTTGTACTTAGTCAGCTTCTCTGTGACTTTCAGGTGTTTCTTCGAATGGTATTGCCATGTCGATGAGCATGCACCTCATTTACTTCCTGTCCTCGATAACGATGTCGGCCTTGTTGGCTTTTATCTCTCTGTCAGTGTGGATGGGCATGTCCCAGAGGATGGTGACGTCATTGTTTTCAGTAACCGTTTTTGGCTGATGTTCGTACCACTTCTCAGTCGTCTTGATCTTGTAACTCCTGCAGATCTTCCAGTGCAGGTATGCTGCTGCCTTGTTGTGCCTGTACATGTACTTGGTCTTTGCCAGTTCCAGGCAGCCTGAGACAATGTGGTCGATGGTTTCTTCGTACATTCTACAGATTCTGCATTTTGGGTCTGTTCCATCTTTGATGATGCGATGGTGATAGGATCTGGTTGCCAGGCTCTGGTCTTGTCCAACGATTATCAAGCCCTCTGTCTCTGCTTTCAGCCTGGTGCTCCTCAGCCACTGGTGTGTCTTTTGTTGGTCCACGTCTGTGTCTTTTATTCTTTTTGGGTACTTCCCGTGCATTGCTTTGTCCTCCCGGGTTTTTTGCAGTTGCCGCTGGCCATGGTATTTTGGCTTCTGCTTCACTCATTTGGCGTAGATGGTAGTTGCCTCATTTTCTGTTGGTGGGGTTTCTGGGACATCAAGCTCTTTCTTGAATTGCACAGCTTTTTTATTGATGGAGTAGATCTGATCTTTTCCTGTTCGGAGGAGTGGGTCCTCTGCTTTTGTCAGGTATGCATCCAGCCAGATAGTGGTAGTCTTGAAGGTCAGTTCAAGTTGGACTAGGCCTCGTCCTCCTGAAGCTCTTGGTAGGTACAGCTTGTTGACATCTGCTTTCGGGTGGTGCATCTTCTCCATGGTCAGCATCTTTCTTGTCTTGGTGTCTAGTCTGTTGATGTCATTCAGTTTCCAATTGATGATGTTGAAGCTGTACGTCACTACAGGTATCGCTAGGGTGTTGATAGCTTCAATTCTGTTAGCCGCATTGAGTTCACTCTTCAGTGCCATACGCACTCTCCTGTGGTACTCTTTCCGGATCTTCTCATTCATAGTTGAGTGTTGTATGCCGTCTCCTTCATTCACTCCTAGGTACTTGTATGTGCTATCTTGGTCTAGCTCTTTGATTATGGTGTCAGTGTCAAGGTCTAAGTCTGCAGTCTTGGTAAGTCTTCCTTTCTTGAAAGTGGCTTTGGCCATCGCTGAAGGTCTTGACGATGGTGAGTAGACCTTTCTGCTGATTGTCGTCCTTGGTAAATGTCTTGAGGTCGTCAATGTAGAACAGGTGGGTCAGTTTGCCGTTCTGTGATTTGTACCCATAGCTGCTGTTGTTCAGTAGATTACTGAGTGGCGCTAGTGCAAGGCAGAAGAGCAGTGGTGATAGTGAGTCCCCTTGGAATATTCCGCTTCTGATGTTGATCAGTCTCGATGTTAACAACCCTCTGCATGATGGAGATTCAGGTTGGTCGTCCAGGTCTTCGCGCTCTCCGTGATGAATTTGACAATTGTTGGGCAGACTGTAGAGCTTGGCCTCTTCTCTATCCAGGAGTGTGGCATGCTGTCAAATGCCTTCCTGTAGTCCAGTGGTGGCTAACCATGTGCCATGGAGAGGCATGTGTATGTATGCAAGCTTTCATTCCAACCCGACTCTGCACCAGGTGATTTCACTGATACATTCTGCCTCTTTGGTTGAAGCATTGCTAATCAGTGAAATCACCTGGTGTGGAGTCCGGCTGGAATGAAAACCTGCATACATATGGCTCTCCATGGCACATGGTTAGCCACCCCTGCTGTAGTCAAGTCAAGTCAAGTCAAGTCAATTTTATTTGTATAGCCCAATATCATAAATTACAATTTTGCCTCAGTGGGCTTAACAGCAACATCCTGTCCTTAGACCCTCTCATCGGATAAGGAACAACTCCCTAAAAAAAAAAAACTTTAACAGGGAGAAAAAACAGGAAGAAACATCAGGGAGAGCAACAGAGGAGGATCTCTCTCCCAATACAGACAATGTGCAATAGATGTTGTGTTTACACAATTTACACAATACAACATTGAAAGAGGATAAACAGAATTATAATGGACTTCTAAAATTTATGAAGAATATGATGCGCAGGATGCCGAGCAGTGTCCAGACGCCACCGGAACAGTCCAGGACCCAAGCCACGCGACCAGCATCATCATGTAAAAAAAGAATATGGATTTATAAGATATATAAAAAGAAAATGTGATGAGGGGAATGCCAGGCCAGCGTCCAAGTGGTGACCACCATCACCACGGAGATCTGGAAGGAGAACCGACTGCACGTGCACACAAGGGAGGCTCACATGACACCATTCACACACAGAAAAAGAGAAAGGAGAAGACATCATTCAGAGAGAAAGAAAAGACATGTGAGAGAAGAGAACAGGGTGCAGTAGTCATTAGCCATAATCAATTAAGTCAGCAATTAGTCGTAATATATACTCTATAAACTCGTCGGCAGAACAGTGGTTAGTAAATTCATTGAGACAGAAAACCGACCCGCCATGCAGTACAGGTTGTGAAGCACTCAACTTAAAAGCAGCTAATTGTAAGCTAAGACAAAAAAGATGAGTTTAGGAAAAGGCCCTGCCACCAGCTGACTTCTTTTTAATGTGTTTGGAGTCAGTGGCGTGCTCAGTCCTCTCTGTAGTTAAGTAATATATTTTTGTTGGGTGCTCTTTGGTCCAAGGTTAGTAGTTTCAGATGAGAAAAAGTGCCTTGGTCAGAGAGATTTGTTCTCTTTTTCTCATCTGACTTCTTTTTAACTTTGGGTACACACAGGAGCCCTGTATTTTGAGAGCGAAGAGCTCGAGATGGAATGTACAGAGATCAGACAGGTAAGATGGAGCAAGCCCATTTAGGATTTTATAATTCATCAGAAGCACCTTGTATTCTGATCTAACATGGATAGGAAGCCAATGAAGGGAGGCAAGAATTGGTGTAACATGGTCAAATTTCCTAGATTTAGTTAGGATTCTAGCAGCAGCATTCTGAACCATCTGAAGACTTTTAGTACTAGAATGTGGCAGACCTGAGAACAGAACTTTACAGTAATTAAGTCTGGATGAAACAAATGCATGTATTAGAGTCTCTGCATCACCCATGGAGAGAAAAGACCGAATTTTAGCTATGTTATGTAAGTGAAAAAAGGCAGTCTTCGTGATGTCTTTAATGTGCTTATCAAAGGAAAGGCTGGGATCAAACATAACACCAAGATTTTTGGCTGCCACACTTTGTTAAACCACGGAGTTGTCGATTGTTATCATTACTTGATCAAATTGGTGTCTGTGTCTAGCAGGGCCAATGACCAGCATCTCATTTTTATCCGAATTTAAAAGTAGAAAGTTAAGTGACTTCCAGGTTTTCACAGCAGCCAAGCAAACCTCTTAATTAGTCATTTGAGCATGATCATCGGCCCTTATAGACACATACAGCTGAGTTTCATCAGCATAGCAATGGAAATTTATTCCATAACTGCGTATAAATTGGCCAAGAGGTGAAATTTAAAGATAGAAAAGTAGAGGGCCAAGAAGTGAGCCCTGAGGCACACCATATTTAAAGTCAGAGAATTTTGATATAATATTACTATAGCAGACACAATGTGTTCTTCCAGATAAGTAGGACTTAAGCCAAGAGAGAGCTAAGCCAGAGACACCAAAATTAAATTTTAATCTGTCTAATAATATACAGTGCTCAATGGTGTCAAAGGCTGCACTGAGGTCCAGTAGTAGAAGCACAGAAGTGGAACCAGAGTCCATAGCTAGTAAAAGAACGTTCACCACTCTGGTCAGAGCAGTTTCAGTGGAGTGACGGGGCCTGAAAGCCGATTGAAAAGGTCCATATAGATGGTTTTCTTCTATATGGGTCGAAAGTAGAGGTTTAACCACAGCTGTCTTAAAACTGCTGAGAACAATGCCAGTGGTAAGTGATAAATGAACAATGTCTAGCATTGTAAGTCCCTTTTAAAGGCCAGAGGTCTTTAAAAAGTTTTGTTCGTAAGGGGTCAAGTAGGCAAGCAGTTGGTTTAGAAGCTGACACAAACTTAGTCAAAGTATCAAGAGAGATTGTCTCAAAAGCTGTAATAACACGGACTGTCAGTGACTCATTGTATAGATATGAATTTGGTAAGAGAGGGTCTGCAGGAGTAGCTGGAGTTGAAAAACTATTTTTTTTTTAGATCTCATCAACCTTATTGCAGAAGAAAATCTAGAAATTCATGGGCTGTGAATGGTGAGCAGCTAATAGACAGCTTCTTTTTAGTAAGTTTAGATACAGTGTCAAAGAGAAATCTGGGGTTATGTTTATTAATATTGATTAAGTGAGAGAGATACACTGTTTTTGCAGCAGATAAGGCACGTTTGTATTTCAATAAACACTCGTGCCATGATAGATAAAAAACTTCCAATTTTGATTTTCGCCATTTACGTTCCAGTCTCCTGCAGGCCTGCTTAAGAGCACGTGTTTTATCATTAAACCAGGGTGTAGGCCTCTTTAGTCGCCTAGCTCTGGTAGTGAGAGGTGCAACTGAATCGAGGAGACTAGAGAGGGCCACATTTAAGTCACTAGTGACATTTTCAACAGAGTTCCCACAGTGAAATAGTCAAGACTTCAGGCAGCTGCTGGCCAAATGCAGCTACAGTGGAGGGACCAATCTTGTGAGTGGCAATTACATATGTGCTGACATTAACTGGACAGGGCAATAATGCTTCAAATTTGATGAGAAAATGATCTGACACAGCAGGTGTGGTTGGCAAGACATTCAGATCAGAAACGACTATCCCTTTAGATAAAACCAAATCAAGGGTGTTACTGCTGCAATGAGTCGACTCTTGAACAAACTGAGTGAACCCAAAAGTATCAACTAGTGCCAGAAAGGCTTTACTTAGAGGATCAGCAGCCTTATTCAGATGAATATTGAAATCACCAAGAATTAGAATCTCATCAGAGTGAGTAACAAGGCCTGAGACAAATTCTCCAAATTCTTCAAGAAATAATGAGTAATAGCCAGGAGGGAGGTAGAGTATCACAATTTGGACTGAGCCGAGTCTATTCATGGCTGAGGGAGATGGACCAAGAACAAGAGCCTCAAAAGACTGGAATTTAGATTCAAGTCTAGAAGTCACATTGAAAATAGATTTATATATTAAGGCAACACCCCCACCTTTTTTATTTGCCAGAGCTACATGGGCATAAGGGTAGACAGGTGGGGAAGCTTCATTTAAGGGAAGGAAAACATTTGGTTTCAGCCATGCTTCACATAACCCAATCATATCGAAACTATGTTCAAGAATCAGATCATTTATTATTAAGGCTTTTGTAGACAGTGATCTGATATTTATGAAACCAAATTTAAGCCTCTTGTGGACGTGATCAGTAGTAGGCAGAACTTTAGAGCTACCAATAGGTGAAAGATTAATTGGAATTAGACACCTTGTTGACAATTTTGACAACCAGCGCTTTGGACGATATGTGGTCACATTCTTGATAACATTAGATGTTTGGTTCTGTAGATTATTAGGTACTTCATTGCACATTTCACCACTACCAGTGGTAGGAGTAATTATTAGATTATTGTGATTCACACATTTAGGAGAGGAGAGCTTGGGCGCAATACAGCAGGGTAGGGAGACAGTCTCAATGTTATAGACCAAGCTATCAGACTGATAATCTACACTATGAGAAATGCCCTGACTAATCATATTAATTAAACTACTTGATTCCACATCTGCACTAGATTTAAACCTAACAGGCTCTCTAATTACCTGCAGTCGGGAGAGGTGACTGCAGACCAGGCCACATGACCGATGGCTTGCTCTTGCAAGCCTTCCCACGCCAGTAAACAGAGACAAACTCCGCCGAGGAAGCTGAGCTAGTGCTAACAATAGCAGGTTTGCTGTCAGGCCCGGGGCTAAGGCTATCTGGAGTGCCCGTCACATCTAACATAAACCTAGCCGAAAGCAGCTTCTCTAACTCACGGACACGTCTTTCTAGTAGAGACAACCTATCTGTAACTACAGTGCAATCACCACAAACCATCGTTTTAACGAGGCTGCTTTGACTGCGAATGTAATAGAGCTAACTGCTAAGCCAGGCTAAGCTCAAAGCTAGTAACAAACTAGGAATGAGAAGCTGCCTGTCGTATAAGAAAGAAAACTAGAGCATCTAGCAATAAGTGAACTAATCACAGAAAATAGCTAAATCAGAACAAAATGAAGAGGTTAGGGCAGAATACAGAGAAGAGATAGTAACAAAATAAAAGTTGTCGATCTCACGAATATACCTCTCACAAAGGCAGAAGCTGGAAACAGCTGGCAGTGAATCAGTCAACTCGGTGGAAGTGGCTGTAGTCAATCCATGTTTTTGACAAGTTATTTTTCTTCGATTTGACCTCTTGCAATATGGCTTTATTGATGAGTAGCTGGTCCTTGCATCCGTAGCTACCTTTCTTACATCCCTTCTGTTCTGCTGGTAACAAGTTGTTTTTGTCAAGGAAGCTATAGGTCCTCTCTGTGATGATGGAGGTGATGATCTTGTATATGTTGGTAGGCAGATGATGGGTCTGTAATTCTTTGGGTTCTGTGTCTCCTCTGTCTTCGGGAGCAGGTACGTGGTTCCCCATGTGAGCCATTTGGGACATTTCTTTGGATTCTTGATGATGTCATTGTAGGCCCATGTGAGGTCTTCGTGGATGCTGGGCAGGTTCTTGATCCAGAAGTTGACAATTCTGTCTATCCTTGGTGCCTTTCAGTTGTTGGTCTTGTTGATGGTAGCAGTGGTCTCAGTGGTGTTGATATCTGACCATTCTTGGTTCTGTATGTGTTTGTATTGATCCTGTTGTTGCTGGATCCATGTAGATCCCTCATTGTGTCTTTTGTTGTTCTCCCAGATCTTACTCCAGAACTCCTCGACTTCTTCGATTGTAGGTGGTTCGTTGGTGTCTATCTTCTTTATGCCCAGCTCACAATACAAAAGTTTGGCATCTTTTTTGGCGGAAGAACTTGCTCCTCTTGTCGAATCTCCTGAGTCTCTGTGCCTTTGCTTGAATCTGTTGTTTCAGCATCTTTTTGACTATTGGATATATCATTCTTCTGTTTGATGTTGAGCTTTTGTTCCAGTTGTGTCCTTTTTCTCTCTTTGATGTTGGAGTTTTTCTCGACTTCACTCAGGAATGATAGTTGTCTCCACAGTTTCGTAATCTCATTCTCAATTTTTTCCTTCCAAACTGGTTTTCTCTTCCGTTCCTGTTGTTGCCTTGGTCTATTTTCTACTCTGTCTGCTATGGCTGAAGCGGTCGCATATATGAGCTGGTTGAGTTCTGTTAGGTTCAACGGTCTTGTCATCTCGTCCTTGATGATTTGAATGGCTTCGTTGGCGAGTCTGATGGCTTCTTTGGAGTGATGGTCTTTCTTGAGCTTTGGGATTATTAGTCTTTCTTCGATAGGAATTTCTTTCAGGGTTTCCCATCTCTGCCTGGTGCTTACTGTCATCTCTACTTCTTTCTTATTGTATTCTTCCTGGACTGCCTCTGCTTGGTGTTGTACTTCTGGAGGGTCCGTGATGGTGGTTTCTGCTTGTTCCTCTTCCTCTTCCCCAGTTGTTGCTGTCTCGTCTGGTTTCTTGATATTTAGCTCCTCAATGTACATGTAGGGGATGCTCTCTCTGATCTTTTTCCATATGTTTTCGAGTTCCAGATCTGTTAGTCTTTGATTTTTAATGATGTCGCGCCTGACATTGTGGAGTTTGTTGGCATTCAGATTTAATCTGTCCGTGGGGTGTTTTTCTCACCAGATGTTGTAGGCAGCTTTGGACGTTGACGTTACTGTCGGGTTTAGTGAAGCAGTGTAGAATGCTTCCATGACATCTTTATACTTTCCCTAGACCATTTCAGTCTTGTTCTTTTTGTTAGTTTTTTAGTTGTTGTACATAGAAGGCCACTGTGAGGAATGTCTTCAGTGTGGTGTTCCTCTACTACTTGGTGGGTAGAGTTTGTTCCAGTAGCAAACTTTTCGATCCCAGCCTGGTTCTTCACTGGGGATCGTGGTCCTTGTTGACCCGCGCGACGACCGATGCGTTATGGTGATTTAGTTAGTCGTAATTGCATCATTGTGTTTAATTGTCAGAGCCCCTTTGGCCGCTTGTATTGCTGGCTTGCCATACTTGCGTTGCCTGGTCCGTGCGATGTGGAGGAAGGGTTGAACTCTACGGACCTTATTATCATTGTTATTATTATTATTACTTCACCGATAATTACCATCCATTTGCCCATGGACATGGCTCTGAAACTACTGCTGTGGACAACTGAAAGTGTGTGTGTGTGTGTGTGTGTGTGTGTGTGTGTGTGTGTGTGTGTGTGTGTGTGTGTGTGTGTGTGTGTGTGTGTGTGTGTGTGTGTGTGTGTGTGGCAGATTTAGGGAAACAATATATGTGCTTTGGAGAGCCTCATGTGTTATAACATAAAGGTTAAAGGCAGACAGCAAGCGGTCTACAGACTGCCCTACATACTACATATAGACTGCCCTACATACTACATACTCTGCATACATACTACATACAGACTGCCCTACATACTACATACAGGCTGTGTACCAAACAGGAGAGCCAGACTGAAAGACAGACAGGTCACAATTCTGGGGTACAAAACACAATGATCTGAGCTAATAACGTGTCAATGCTGCTAATCATTCAGTTGGTTACCTGAAGCTTTTACATCATGTTTAGATGTGCATGTCTACATAGATCATGTATACACCCAGAACTTGATAGATTGGTCTCTCATCCTTTTTTGACAAACATGGACATTTCTTTTGACCTTCTGTTCCTGGAACGAGAGGCAGGCCAACTTTCTGATTCTGTGGTTGAATCATCCCTCAACATGAAGACATGATGTTGCTGTTAAACCATGTAGTGGCGAGAGCATGTGGAAGAATAACTGAAAACCTGAAGAAATGGTGACATTAAGTCTTTCCCCCTTTGTTTTAACATTTGAAGGTCCTGTTTTACAACAGATCCAACCTTTACTTGATCATAGGTGATAAAGCAAATGGAAGAGAACTAGTTCTGTGTTGTTGATGGTTAATGACTTAGTTTATAAGATAAATATGAATGACAGGGTGGTAGTCTTCTCGAAGAGTGGAGTCGCTAATGTTGTTGTGGTGGTGGGAATAGCCTGCACCGCCAGTGCAGAAAAACAGAATCAGTCCAGAAAAACAACCCAGTGACTCCAGAAAGAATCAGTCCACAAAGACAAGCCCGGTGATTCCAGAAAGACAACCCCAGTCAGTCCAGAAAGACAAACACACACACACACACACACACACACACACACACACACACACACACACACACACACACACACACACACACACACACACACACACACACACAGCTTGAGTCCAGCAAAACAGAATGACTGAGTTATTGTGGAGGTAGCAAGTTTGTTTTGGGTCAGTGCATGAAGCTTAGGAGCTCCACAACATTGTCCCAGAAAGGAACCCTCTGAGGTCTTCTGCCCCATAGCGTGTGCTTGTGTCGACAGATGTGATGGGCTTCATTTTATTGAATTATGGTAATTTCACCATTAATCTACAGTGTATGATTTAAGATACTAATTCTTTTTCACATAGCTTAATCTGACTTAGTTTAGAGAACAGGTTTTAGAACATGGCCTAGAGCATCCTCTATAATCTGGAACAGTAACAAGAAGTTCTTCTGTTCATTAAGAGTTTTCTCCTAGTAGACACAAAATGTGATTTTTATATATATATATATATATATATATATATATACACTCACCGGCCACTTTAGGCACACCTGTCCAACTGCTCGTTAACGCAAATTTCTAATCAGCCAATCACATGGCAGCAACTCAATGCATTTAGGCATGTAGACATGGTCAAGATGATCTGCTGCAGTTCAAACCGAGCATCAGAATGGGGAAGAAAGGTGATTTAAGTGACTTTGAACGTGGCATGGTTGTTGGTGCCACACGGGCTGGTCTGAGTATTTCAGAAACTGCTGATCTACTGGGATTTTCACGCACAACCATCTCTAGGGTTTACAGAGAATGGTCCGAAAAAGAGAAAATATCCAGTGAGCGGCAGTTCTGTGGGCGAAAATGCCTTGTTGATGCCAGAGGTCAGAGGAGAATGGCCAGACTGGTTCGAGCTAATAGAAAGGCAACAGTAACTCAAATAACCACTCATTACAACCGAGGTATGCAGAAGAGCATCTCTGAACGCACAACACGTCGAACCTTGAGGCAGATGGGCTACAGCAGCAGAAGACCACACCGGGTGCCACTCCTGTCAGCTAAGAACAGGAAACTGAGGCTACAATTCGCACAGGCTCACCAAAATTGGACAATAGAAGATTGGAAAAACGTTGCCTGGTCTGATGAGTCTCGATTTCTGCTGCGACATTCGGATGGTAGGGTCAGAATTTGGCGTCACCAACATGAAAGCATGGATCCATCCTGCCTTGTATCAACGGTTCAGGCTGGTGGTGGTGGTGTAATGGTGTGGGGGATATTTTCTTGGCACACTTTGGGCCCCTTAGTACCAATTGAGCATCGTGTCAACGCCACAGCCTACCTGAGTATTGTTGCTGACCATGTCCATCCCTTTATGACCACAGTGTTCCCATCTTCTGATGGCTACTTCCAGCAGGATAACGCGCCATGTCATAAAGCTCGAATCATCTCAGACTGGTTTCTTGAACATGACAATGAGTCCACTGTACTCAAATGGCCTCCACAGTCACCAGATCTCAATCCAATAGAGCACCTTTGGGATGTGGTGGACCGGGAGATTCGCATCATGGATGTGCAGCCGACAAATCTGCAGCAACTGCGTGATGCTGTCATGTCAATATGGACCAAACTCTCTGAGGAATGTTTCCAGTACCTTGTTGAATCTATGCCACGAAGGATTAAGGCAGTTCTGAAGGCAAAAGGGGGTCCAACCCGGAACTAGCAAGGTGTACCTAATAAAGTGGCCAGTGAGTGTATATATATAAACGTTATGTTATTTATTTAAGATGGTACATGTTGTGTCTGTCTTAGCCAGGTTTCCCTTGTAAATTAGATTTTCATGTCAACTAGATTTTTTTTTAACCTGGTTAATTAAGTTTGTTAAACAATTATGAAAAGTAGTCTAGTAGTTTTTATGTTAGGGTTGTGTTTATTCACTTGTCTGACAAAGTTTTCCTTACATTTGACCTGCTGACTGGGTCATGTTGCGGTACAGTAATGAAATCCAACCCAGGGAATCACGTCACTGGCTCAGAAATAATCACTGTCTGCCCAGCTATGATTGGCTGGGACCGCTCTATAGATAGAGACATACATCTATAGATAGACACACAGCCCTGCAGTCTGGCCTGGATGTTGTGTTGACCTACAACACGTACCTACAGCTGTGTGTGTGTGTGTGTGTGTGTGTGTGTGTGTGTGTGTGTGTGTGTGTGTGTGTGTGTGTGTGTGTGTGTGTGCAACCTTTATGTGTGTGTTTTGGTCAACTGACACATGAGAAGAAATCTTGGGCCCCAACTAAACAAGTGCAAGCGTGCACACACACACACACACACACACACACACACACACACACACACACACACACAATATTCCAACCACAGCACCATTCAAGGACACTAGACAGTGGTTCTGAACACATTTTTAATCTACTAGACGGTGGTTCTGAACACTTTTTTTTATCTCCTAAACAGTGGCTCTGAACATATTTTTAATTTTCTAGACATTTTGGCTCTGAACACATTTTTAATCTTCTAGACAGTGGTTCTGAACACATTTTTAATTTTCTGGACAGTGTTTCTGGACACATTTTTAATCTTCTAGACAGTGGCTCTGAACACATTTTTAATATTCTAGACAGTGGTTCAGAACACGTTGTTAATCGTCTAGACAGTGGTTCTGAACACATTTTTAACCTTCTGGACAGTGTTTCTGAACACATTTTTAATCCTCTAGACAGTGGCTTTGAACATATGTTTAATCTTCTAGACAGTGTTTCTGGACACATTTTTGACCTTCTGGACAGTGGTTCTGAACTTTTTCTTTATCTCCTAAACAGTGGCTCTGAACATATTTTAGATTTTCTAGACAGTGGTTCTGAACCCGTCTTTAATCCTCTAGACAGTGGCTCTGAACATTATTGTTAGTCTTGTAGACAGTGGCTCTGAACATATTTTTAATCATCTAGACAGTGGTTCTGAATGTATTGTTAATTTTCTAGACAGTGGCTCTGAGCACATTTTTAATCTTCTAGACAGCGGTTCTGACCACGTCTTTAATCCTCTAGACAGTGGTTCTGAACATATTGTTAAGCTTCTTGACAGTGACTCTCCAAACATTTTTAATTTTCTGGACGGTGGCACTGAGCATATTTGTAATCCTCTAGACAATGGTTGTGAACACATGTTTAATCTTCTAGACAGTGGTATTTTAAATCTTCTAGACAGTGGCTCTGAACCCATTTTTAATATTCTAGACAGTGGTTCAGAACACATTGTTAATCGTCTAGACAGTGGTTCTGAACACATTTTTAACCTTCTGGACAGTGTTTTTGAACACATT
Organism: Lampris incognitus; assembly: GCF_029633865.1. Classification (NCBI taxonomy): domain Eukaryota; kingdom Metazoa; phylum Chordata; class Actinopteri; order Lampriformes; family Lampridae; genus Lampris; species Lampris incognitus. The sequence goes on from NC_079226.1 coordinate 485,811, forward strand.
TTTAATCTTCTAGACATTGGCTCAGAACATATTTTTAATCCTCTAGAAAGTGGTTCTGAACACATTTTTATCCTCTAGACAGTGGCTCTGAACATATTTTTAATCTTCTAGACAGTGTTTCTGGACACATTTTTAACCTTCTGGACAGTGTTTCTGAACACGTTTTTAATCCTCTAGACTGGCTGTGAACATATGTTTAATTTTCTACACAGTGTTTTCTGGACACATTTTTGACCTTCTGGACAGTGGTTCTGAACTTTTTCTTTATCTCCTAAACAGTGGCTCTGAACATATTTTTTATTTTCTAGACAGTGGTTCTGAACCCGTCTTTAATCCTCTAGACAGTGGCTCTGAACATTATTGTTAATCTTGTAGACAGTGGCTCTGAACATATTTTTAATCATCTAGACAGTGGTTCTGAACGTATTGTTAATCTTCTAGACAGTGGCTCTGAACACATTTTTAATCTTCTAGACAGCGGTTGTGACCACGTCTTTAATCCTCTAGACAGTGGTTCTGAACATATTGTTAAGCTTCTAGACAGTGACTCTCCACACATTTTTAATTTTCTGGATGGTGGCTCTGAGCATATTTGTAATCCTCTAGACAATGGTTGTGAACACATGTTTAATCTTCTAGACATCGGTATTTTAAATCTTCTAGACAGTGGTCCGCGGTGGTGTAGCGGTCTAAGCATCGGCTTTGTGTCGATGCAGTTGCCCACTGGGGACTGGGGTTCGCGCCCCGGTCTCGTCAGATCCGACTATGGCCGGACTCGATGAAGCAGCAATCATTGGCAAACGCTGTCTTCGGGAGGGGGGCGGAGTCGGCTTGTGTTCGTCACGTGAATGCGTCTCTGTGTGTGTCGGAAGAAACAGTAGTTCGGCCTGGAGTCGCCTTGTCACGAAAGTGGGGAGGCGGTCTCCTTCGAGACTGCCGGCCGGAGAGATGCAGTTGGCAAATGCATGCAGTACGAGGGTGGGTGTTTGAATTAAAATAGGGATCAATTGACCACTAAATTGGGAGAAAAAAAAGGGAAAAATCAGAAATAAATTTAAAAAAAAAAATCTTCTAAACAGTGACTCTGAACACATCTTCTAACAAATGGTTATAAACACATTTTTAATCTTCTAGCCATTGGTTCTGAACACATTGTTAATCTTCTTGACAGTGGTATTTTTAATCTTCTAGACAGTGGCTCTGAACACATCTTCTAGACAGTGGTTCTGAACACATTTTTAATCTTCTAGACAGTGGCTCTGAACGCATTTTTAATCTTCTAGACAGTGGCTCTGAACATATTTTTAATGTTCTAGACAGTGGCTCTGAACATATTCTTAATCTCATAGACAGTGGTTCTGAATACATTTTTAATCTTCTAGATATTTGTTCTGAACATATTTTTAATCCTCTCGACAGTGGTTCTTTTTTTATAAATTTATTTCTGATTTTTCCCTTTTCCTCCCAATTTAGTGGCCAATCGCTCCCTATTCTAGTTCAAACACCCACCCTCGTACTGTATGCATTCGTCAACTGCATTTCTCCGGCCGGCAATCTCGAAGGAGACGCCTTGCCACTTCCGTGACAAGGCTACTCAAGGCCGAACCACTGTTTTTTCCCAGAGCCCTAGAAAGAGAGAGTTACGTCAACTCCGTAGACGTCAATGGGCCAATTATCTAACAGCAATGGCGGATCATGGGAGCCCCGGATAGTTCCAAACAGTGCGACCCGGGGCAATAGGATTTCTATGGCGAAGGTATGTTTCTCGCATTAATCAAAGGTTAATTTACAGGTAAGAAGCTACAGTTGACATTTTAATGATGACCATTTACAAGCACGTTTGAATCAAATTAATGATGTAATTTAAAGCGTGATAGCTCGTCAATGTTCCTACACATGCGCATAGAATATGTGTCACGTTGGAATATATCTATATATCTATATATAAATGTAAAAATCTGAAAATATTGGTTAGTAGTTAACAGAAATCGCGGCTAAGCAGTTAATTTAAATGACCCGCCAAGCTTCGTTTGGAACTATTCAGCGGCTACATGAACCACGTGACCCTCTCACGTTCTGACCCCTCATTGACGTAACTCTCTTTCTAGGGCTCTGCTTTTTCCGACACACACAGAGACACATTCATGTGACGAACACAAGCTGGCTCCGCCCCCTCCCGAAGACAGCGTTGCCAATAATTGCTGCTTCACGAGTCCAGCCATAGTCGGATCTGACGAGACCGAGGCGCGAACCCCGGTCCCCAATTGGCAACTTCAGAGCTGAGGCTTAGACTGCTACACCACCGCGGACCCGTAGACAGTGGTTCTGAACATATTTTTAATCTTCTAGACAGTGTCTCTGAACATATTTTTAATCTTCTAGACAGTTGCTCTGAACATATTTTTATTCTTCTAGACAGTGGCTCTGAAAACATCTTCTAGACAGTGGTTCTGAACACATCTTCTAGATAGTGGTTCTGAAGATTTTTTAATCTTCTAGACAGTGGCTCTGAACATGTTCTTAATCTTCTAGACTGGCTCTGAACATATTTTTGAATTTCTAGACAGTGTCTCTGAACATTTTTTAATCTTCTAGACAGTGTCTCTGAACATATTTTTAATCTTCTAGACAGTGGCTCTGAAAACATCTTCTAGACAGTGGCTCTGAACACATTTTTAATCTTCTTGACAGTGGCTCTGAACATGTTCTTAATCTTCTAGACTGGCTCTGAACATATTTTTGAATTTCTAGACAGTGTCTCTGAACATTTTTTAATCTTCTAGACAGTGTCTCTGAACATATTTTTATTCTTCTAGACAGTGGCTCTGAAAACATCTTCTAGACAGTGGTTCTGAACACATTTTTAATCTTCTAGACAGTGGTTCTGGAACATATTGTTAATCTTCTAGACAGTGATTCTGAACATATTTTTAATCTTCTAGACAGTGCCTCTGAACATATTTTTAATCTTCTAGACAGTGGTATTTTTAATCTTCTAGACAGTGGCTCTGAACACATCTTATAGACAGTGGTTCTGAAGATTTTTTAATCTTCTAGACAGTGGCTCTGAACACATTTTTAATCTTCTAGACAGTGGCTCTGAACATGTTTTTAATCTTCTAGACAGTGTCTCTGAACATATTTTTAAATTTCTAGACAGTGTCTCTGAACATATTTTTAATCTTCTAGACAGTTGCTCTGAACATATTTTTATTCTTCTAGACAGTGGCTCTGAAAACATCTTCTAGACAGTGGTTCTGAACACATTTTTAATCTTCTAGGCAGTGGTTCTGAACATATTTTTAATCTTCTAGACAGTGTCTCTGAACATATTTTTTATTCTTCTAGCCAGTGGTATTTTTAATCTTCTAGACAGTGGCTCTGAACACATCTTCTAGACAGTGGTTCTGAAGATTTTTTAATCTTCTAGACAGTTGCTCTGAACACATGTTTAATCTTATAGACAGTGGCTCTGAACATGTTTTTAATCTTCTAGACTGGCTCTGAACATGTTTGTAATCTTCTAGACAGTGGCTTTGAACATATTTTTATTCTTCCAGACAGTGGTATTTTTAATCTTCTAGACAGTGGCTCTGATCACATTTTCTAGACAGTAGCTCTGAACATGTTTTTAATCTTCAAGACAGTGGCTCTGAACATATTTTTAAAATTAACTTTGGATGTATGAGAAGTCTTTCATTTAGCCATCAGTCTTTTTTGTATGTCATGTATCGAAGAGAGATGCGTCACAATTAGAACAATGTAACCTGGTGTTAAAGAATCAATTTAATTATCATTATAGTAGATGTCCCTTGTCTGACAGCAGAGAGAACCATACCTATATGTGTAACATAAACATACCAGTAGTCTCCATCAGCCATCAGGGGGGACGTGAGAGGTGAAGGAGGGCGAGATGAGAACTGATTGGTTAGTTGTTGTAAAGGTCAAACAGCGGCTGTCATGTGATCGGTGGTGTTTGTGTCGGCGGCGGATTCTACACAGTCTGGTTCACAGAGCCTGTTCAGGCCTGGTGTTTTGTATCCAGACATCCATTTTGTGTCTCAGTCTAGGTGAGGTGGGTTGCTGTTCACGCCTGGTTTAGGGTTTTTCCCATTAGGACTTTCAGCCAAGTTGTGCCGAGTCGCGCCCGACATGGAACATCTCCGGAGTTGGGCCAAAGCATGTCAGACCGCCTCCAAGCAGGTTGCGGTGACGTCAGCATCATGTTAAATAGCCTCTCGTCAAAGCCTTGTCCCGTCTCCGTTTTTCAAACATTAAGTGGTAGATGCCAAGCAAAATCGTAACAGCAGCCTGAAAATCCATGAGCTGGACACCAACAACTGTTGCGCAATGCAACAGTTAACAGTGCTAAAGAGGGTGCTGCTTTTAAAGTGGGTCGCCTGTTGTAATGGAAATGCAAAACCATGTCAAGCCAAGGCAGCACGTATACGTATGTATGGAAACGTGGCTAATGTTTCTCGAATGGCCACTATGCAAATGACATGCAAATACCTTGCATTTAAATAGTATACCTAACATGGACAAAACATACCACTCCATTCCAAAAAGCTAAAAATGTCTGGCGCAATATGTGGACTTTTCAGTGTTTAGATATTGTGGACAAGGCTGCAGGATTACTCCCATTATGTCTAGAACACATTAAAGAATCCTCCTGTCTTGTCTTGGCCAAACTGAAGTTACAAAAGCAATGCACTGGTTTAATTTGAGAGTATGGCCATCCCCTCACTTGTCTGTCCCACTGAATTTCCATCACAAAAAGGAGGGAATTGTAAAGAACAGAGGGTGACCAAAACTTCATTCAGAGTCAGGAAAACATTGCATGCTCACAGTAAAATATAAATTCACTTTTTTATCATTCCTGTCCTGCAAACTCTCCTTTACTTGTTTGTACTGTGCAGCTCACCAACTTGATATTGAAATGGACTTCCATCTCTTGGGAATGATCAGCCATATCCACTTATGCTGACTAGGCGCTCCTCCGGTGTGGACAGGGACACATGTTCAGACTAGACCACATGTGTGGACATATATAAGTCCACCTCTGAATGCTCCTGACTGATGGGATCTCAAGGCATCTTGAGGACGCATTATGTGCGTTCAGGCCTGTATTAAGTCTGTCCGTTTGTGATCGGATCACTCAAGATGCGTTTTAATGGCAGGTCTGGAAGGGGCCATATGAGGGAGGTGTCTGGTGGAGGGCAGCATTTCTTTCTTGTTGAGGTGGAGTTTTAGATGGTGTGTAGATATCAAGGCAGCTGTAGACTCATTCGGTTTTTTTACTTGAACAGTGAAAGCGTTATGACGCTAGAGTGGCATAATTCCAAACAGATATAACAGTCACGTAAGTATACACAGTAGATACATAGCAATCCAGCTGTCCGCATATACAGCTTCAGAGTAATGAAGTAATACAGATAACAGTAAAACTTCCCTACAGTTAAACAGTTATACCTTTGGACAACAGTCATCCCACTGCAAGTTAAAAAGTTAAACTGGACTGCATGGTTTTACAGTTGATATCTGTGGTGACTGTCAGTAATTATAAACAGTAAGGCTGTTGTGCGTTGTGTCTCAACATGCCTTCTATGCAAATGTGCAGACCTGCCCCAGCAGTCTGGCTGGGAGGTTTAAGCCCTAGTAACACTTTTCAAACTAACTTGTAGACCAGCTGTAGTTCGCCTGACACTCTTCTACAGTCATAGATGGTGCATGCAAACATTCGTTCATTCATTCAGTCATCTTCAGCTACTTCTCCAGGGTCGGATCGCGGTGGCGGCAAGCTAAGTAGGGCACTCCAGACATCTCTCTTCCCAGCAACGCCCTCCAGCTCCTCCTGGGGGATCCTAAGGTGTTCCCAGGCCAGATTGGACATGTAGGCCCTCCAGCGAGTTCTGGGTCTACCCTGGGGTCTCCTCCTAGTTGGCTGTGCCCAGTAAACCTCAGAAGGAAGGTGCCCGAACCACCTCAACTGGCTCCTTTCGACGTGAAGGAGCAGCAACTCTACTCCAAGCTCCCTCCGGATGTCCGAGCTCCTCACCCTATCTCTAAGGCTGAGCCCAGACACCCTACGGAGGAAACTCATTTCAGCCGCTTGTATCCACGATCTCACCCTTTCAGTCACTACCCAAAGTTCATGACCATAGGTGAGGGTTGGAACAAAGACTGACTGGTACATTGAGAGCTTTGCCTTCTGGCTCAGTTCCCTCTTCCGGTCCGGTACAATGTTCATGTTACTGCTGATGCTGCACCAATCTGCCTGTCAGTCTCCTGCTCCATCCTACCCTCACTCATGAACAAGACCCCGAGATACTTGAACTCCTTCACTTGAGGCAACAACTCATCCCCAACCCGGAGGAAGCAATCCACCATTTTCCAGTAGAGAACCATGGCCTCAGACTTGGCGGTGCTGAGTCTCATCCCAGCCATTTCACACTCAGCTGCAAACTGCCCCAAAGCATGCTGGAGGTCATGTTCTGGTGAAGCCAACAAAACCACATGATCTGCGAAGAGTAGAGGTGCAATTCTGAGGTTCCCAAAACGGACACACTCCTGACCTTGGCTGCACCTTGAGATCCTGTCCATGAATATCACGAACAGAATCAGAGACAAGGGACAACCTTGGCGGAGTCCAACATCCACCGAAAACTTGTTTGACTTTGTGCCGAGAATACCTGCACTGCTTCATCAACAGGAACGCATGTGAAGAGAGACTTCACATCATAAAAGACCATTGTTTCATCCTCCTTCATAATGATGTCCCTCACCTTGTCCACAACATCCATAGTGTTGTGAATGTTATGTTCATCACTGCCTACCAACGGGTTAAGAACAGATGCCAGAAGCTTAGAGGGGTTATAGGTCACTGAGTTAATCATACTAACAACAGGCCGTCCTCATGTGAGTGGTGAAACGTTTCTGTCAATAAACGTGTCCAGATGAACAGATTCAACCTTCTGTGATCATCATTTAATATTTTTTGAAATCATTCAAGGGTTGAATGCTGACTGACAGCATTGTCTAAACAGAAGCGCTAGTAGTCTGAAAACTGTTTCTGCATCCCCCGCCCCCCCACAACATCCCCCACCCCCAAACACCAGGTCCGGTGCGTCTGGTGAGCGTGTCATGTGGCAGTCAGAACGTCTGGGCTGTGGACGGACATGGTATGGTCTACTTCCGGGTTGGGACCCAGCCATTAAATCCAAGCATGATGCTGCCTGCATGGATCTGCATAGAACCACCTGTGCAGGTAGAACACACACACACACACACACACACACACACACACACACTGAGAAGCTGTTTGTATCAGTTATACATGTCTACTACTTCTACTACTACTACTACTACTACGACTTTCGGCTGTTCCCGTTAGGGGTCGCTACAGCGGATCACCCGTTTCCATTTCTTCCTGTCTTCTGCGTCTTCCTCTGTCACATCAGCCACCTGCATGTCCTCCCTCACCACATCCATAAACCTCCTCTTTGGCCTTTCTCTTGTCCTCTTCCCTGGCAGCTCCATATTCAGCATCCTTCTCCCAATATACCCAGCATCTCTCCTCCACACATGTCCAAGCCATCTCAATCTTGTCTCTCTTGCTTTGCTTCCAAACTGTCCAACCTGAGCTGTCCCTCTAATATAATCATTCCTAATCCTGTCCTTCTTCATCACTCCCAATGAAAATCTTATCATCTTCAACTCTGCCACCTCCAGCTCCACCTCCTGTCTTTTCGTCAGTGCCACTGTCTCCAAACCATACAACATAGCTGGTCTCACAACCATCTTGTAAACCTTCCCTTTAACTCGTGCTGGTACCCTTCTGTCGCAAATCACTCCTGACACTCTTCTCCACCCACTCCAACCCTGCCTGCACTCTCTTCTTCACCTCTCTTCTGCACTCCCTGTTACTTTGGACAGTTGACCCCAAGTATTTAAACTCATACACCTTCGTCACCTCTACCCTAGCATCCTCACCATTCCACTGTCCTCCCTCTCATTCACACATATGTATTCCGTCTTGCTCCTACTGACTTTCATTCCTCTTCTCTCCAGTGCATACCTCCACCTCTCCAGGCTCTCTTCCACCTGCACCCTACTCTCGCTACAGATCACAATGTCATCCGCGAACATCATCGTCCATGGAGACTCCTGCCTGATCTTGTCCGTCAACCTGTCCATCACCATTGCAAACAAGAAAGGGCTCAGAGCCGATCCTTGATGTAATCCCACCTCCACCTTGAACCCATCTGTCATTCCAACCGCACACCTCACCACTGTCACACTTCCCTCATACATATCCTGCACCACTCCTACATACTTCTCTGCAACCCCCGACTTCCTCATACGATACCACACCTCCTCTCTCGGCACCCTGTCGTATGCTTTCTCTAAATCTACAAAGACACAATGTAACTCCTCCTGGGCTTCTCTATACTTCTCCATCAACATTCTCAAAGCAAACATCACATCTGTGGTGCTCTTTCATGACATGAAACCATACTGCTGCTTGCTGATCATCACCTCTCCTATTAACCTAGCTTCTATTACTCTTTCCCATATCTTCATGCTGTGGCTGATCAACTTTATACCTCTGTAGTTGCTGCAGTTCCTCACATCACCCTTGTTCTTGAAAATCGGTACCAGTATGCTTCTTCTCCACTCCTCAGGCATCCTCTCACTTTCCAAGATTGTGTTAAACAATCTAGTTAAAAACTCCACCGCCATCTCTCCTAAACATCTCAATGCCTCCACAGGTATGTCATCAGGACCAACTGCCTTTCCACTCTTCATCCTCTTCATAGCTGCCCTCACTTCCTCCTTGCTAATCCACCGCACTTCCTGATTCACTGTCCCTACATCATCCAACCTTCTCTCAGCCCCTCAAAGTACTCCTTCCACCTTCTCCACACACTTTCCTCGCTTGTCAGCCCGTTTCCATCTCTATTCTTTATCACCCTAACTTGCTGCACATCCTTCGCAGCTCGGTCCCTCTGTCTAGCCAATTGATACAAGTCCTTTTCTCCTTCCTTAGTGTCTAACCTGTCATACAACTCACCATATGCCTTTTCCTTTGCCTTTGCCACCTCTCTCTTCACTTTACGCTGCATCTCCTTGTTCTCCTGTCTACTTTCTTCATCTCTCTGACTATCCCACTTCTTCTTTGCCAACCTCTTCCTCTGTATGCTGTACTTCCTCATTTCACCACCAAGTCTCCTTGTCTTCCTTCCTCTGTCCTGATGACACACCAAGTACCTTCCTAGCTGTCTCCCTCACTATTTCTACAGTTGTTGCCCAGCCATCCGGCAACTCTTCACTACCACCCAGTGCCTGTCTTAACTCCTGCCTGAACTCCACACAACAGTCTTCCTTCTTCAACTTCCACCATTTGATCTTCGGCTGTGTCTTCACTCGCTTCCTCTTCTTGGTCTCCAAAGTCATCCTACAGACCACCATCCGATGCTGCCTAGCTACGTTCTCCCGTCACCACCTTGCAGTCTCCAATCCCTTTTAGATTGCGCCTTTTACATAAGATATAGTCCACCTGTGTGCACTTTCCTCCACTCTTGTATATCCCCCTGTGTTCCTCCCTCTTCTTGAAATATGTATTCACCACAGCCATTTCCATCCTTTTCAAAAAAATCCACCACCATCTGTCCTTCCACATTTCTTTCCTTGACTCCATACCTACCCATGACCTCCTCATCACCTCTGTTCCCTTCACCAACATGTCCATTGAAGTCCACTCCAATCACCCCTCTCTCCTCCTTGGGTACCCTCTCCACCACGTCATCCAACTCACTCCAGAATTCTTCTTTCTCGTCCATCTCACACCCAACTTGGGGGGCATATGCGCTGATAACATTCAGCAATACACCTTCGATTTCCAGCTTCATACTCATCACTCTGTCTGACACTCTCTTCACCTCCAGCACGCTCTTGACATACTCTTCCTTCAGAATTACCCCTACCCCATTACTCCTCCCATTCACACCATGGTAGAAGAGTTTGAACCCACCTCCAATACTCCTGGCCTTACTCCCCTTCCACCTGGTCTCTTGCACACACAGTATGCCTACCTTTCTTCTTTCCATCATATCAGCCAGCTCTCTCCCTTTACCAGTCATAGTGCCAACATTCAAAGTTCCAACTCTCACCTCCACACTCCTACCCTTCCTCCTCTCCTGGTGCCTATGGACATGCCTTCCCCCTCTCCTTCTCCTTCACCAAACAGTAGTTTCCACCGACACCTTACTGGTTAACAGTACCAGTGGCAGTCGTTGGTAACCCGGGCCTCAACCGATCCGGTATGGAAATTTTATTTATGATCCGCATATTTGATTTGGCAGAGATTTTACGCCGGATGCCCTTCCTGACACAACCCTCCCCATTTGTCCGGGCTTGGGACCGGCACTAAGAATGCACTGGCTTGTGCATCCTCAGTGGCAGGGTTGTATCAGTTATACATTTCCTGGTTAATATTTAACCTCTTTTATAAATGTGTCCATGAAGAGTTTAAAAAGTATCCTGAGCTTTAGCTTTCCCCCTTTGCCAATCCCCTTCTCCCTGTCCACTCTATGACTGTCTCTCTCTCCCATTCTGTCCCCCTGTCTTTATTTGCCCCTCTGTCCTTCTCTGTCTCGCTCCCATTCATTTCCCCTGTCTTTATCTTTCCCTCTGTTCTTCTCTGTCTCGCTCCCATTCATTTCCCCTGTCTTTATCTTTCCCTCTGTCCTTCTCTGTTTCTCTCTCCCTTTCTGCCCCCCTGTCTTTATCTGTCCCTCTGTCCTTCTCTGTCTTTCTCCCATTCTGCCCCGTCTTTATCTGTCCCTCTGTCCTTCTCTGTCTCTCTCCCATTCTGTCCGCCTGTCTTTATCTGTCCTTCTGTCCTTCTCTGTCTGTCTCTCCCTTTCTGTTCTCCTGTCTTTATTTGTCCCTCTGTCCTTCTCTGTCTCTCTCCCATTCTGTTCCCCTGTCTTTGTCTGTCTGTATGTCCTTCTCTGTCTCTCTCCCATTCTGTTCCCCTGTCTTTGTCTGTCTGTATGTCCTTCTCTGTCTCTCTCCCATTCTGTCCCCCATCGTTATCTGTCCCTCTGTCCTTCTCTGTCTGACTCTCCCGTTCTGTTCCCCTGTCTTTATCTGTCCCTCTGTCCTTCTCTGTCTCTCTCCCATTCTGTTCCCCTGTCTTCATCTGCCCCTCTGTCCTTCTCTGTCTCTCTCCCATTCTGTTCCCCTGTCTTTATCTGTCCCTTTGTTCTTCTCTGTATCTCTCCCATTCTCTTCCCCTGTCTTTATCTGTCCCTCTGTCCTTCTCTGTCTCTCTCCCATTCTGTTCCCCTGTCTTTATCTGTCCCTTTGTTCTTCTCTGTATCTCTTCCATTCTCTTCCCCTGTTTTTATCTGTCCCTCTGTTCTTCTCTGTCTCTCTCCCATTCTCTCCCCCTGTCTTTATCTGTCCCTCTGTCCTTCTCTGTCTCTCTCCCATTCTGTTCCCCTGTCTTTATCTGTCCCTCTGACCTTTTCTGTCTCTCTCCCATTCTGTTCCCCTGTCTTTGTCTGTCCCTCTGTCCTTCTCTGTCACTCGTGCTTTTTCTGTCTCTCTCCCCTGGTCCCTTTTTCTCTCTGTCTATCTGTTCCCCTGTCCCTCTCTCCTCCTCTTCTCTCTCCTCTCTCTCCTCTCTCACCTCTCTCTCACTCTCTTCTCTCTCTCGCTCTCCTCCTCTCTCCTCCTCCTCTCACTCTGCTCTCTCTCTCTCTCTCTTTCGCTCTCTCTCTGTCTGTCTGTCTGTCTGTCTGTCTGTCTGTCTCTCTCTCTCTGTCTGTCTGTTTGTCCAGTCCGTGGGTATCCAGCTGGTCAGTATCAGCATCAGCATCAGTCGGGGTGTACTGGAGAAAAAGCTCAGTTTGCCTGGGGGGTCGATTGGGAAGGTGGGGGGCTGAAATATTTAGGAGTGTTTCTAGGTGATCGGTCTGTTGTTCTTAAAAATGAAAATGTTCTTGAGAATGTCAAAGGTCATTTAGCAAAGTGGAAGTAGATTTTAACCAAGATGTCCTACAGAGTTTGAGTCCTGATCACTAATAATTTGGTATCATCAATCTTATGGCGTTGCCTGTCAGTTGTTGACCCCCCAACAGACCTGCTGTCCAAGATCCAGAATCTTCTTGTCAATTTCTTCTGGGACAAACTGCACTGGGTGCCTCAGTGTGTCCGGTATCTGCAGAGGGTTGAAGGAGGACAGGGCGGGGTCCACCTGAACAGCAGGGGGGCTACCTTCGGTTTCCAGTTCCTACAAAGTTTTCTGTATGGTCCTAATGATTTAGTGTGGGGGTCGCTGGCTTGCACCATTTTGAGTCAACTAGGTGGATGGGACTGAACAGATCTTTGGTTTTGATGGACTTAAAGCAGCTTACTATCAAGGAACTACCTGACTTCTATCGTGGACTGTCCAAGGTGTGGAACTTGTTAAAAAAGGAGACTGAGACAACACAGCTCTTTGTTCTGGCTGCTCCATGAACCAGTCATGGCATCATCCAAACATGGCACCCATTTCAGTGCAGTCTGTCAAGTTACCTCAACTCTGCTCAGGCAGTTCAGTGTATCTAACGTGGTGACTCTGGGACATGTAATGCATCTTGCAGGTCCAAACATGGACAATGCAGCTCCTCTTGCCTCCTGCTTAGAGCTGAGATTGACTCGTGTCCTCATTCTGCTGCTTAACAAATGGAGGGAAGCTCTCACAAGTGGTGAGCGGACACTGTTGATCCAGTATTATAATGGCTCTCTTAGACCTGATGAGAATGATGTTTTCCCTTCAATGAACATTTGCCCAGATTTTAAGGACTGTACAGGACCTCTTTTAAAAAGTGAGAATCCGGCCGCTCTGGTGGCCGAGTGGAATAAACCGCCGTTCTTGCAACCTGCTCGTCATGTGGCTGGGAGGTTCGTATCCCAGACTCGCCGTAACCGGTCACAGCCAAAGCATCCACGGGGTAAGGCATTCAGTAGTCCACCCTTACCCGAGGGATAGTGGGTGTAGATCGGTGTAGTGTTCGGGGACCCGTCGTTCTCCAGCGACCCCTCTGGCCCACCCGGGCGCCTGCAGCCAAGCGACTGAAAGCATTCTCCCTATGCCTCCTTCGCGGCCTGAAGGTAATGCAATCCATGCGAGGCTTCAGCGTGTAAAATAGGGAGAGCAGCCGACACGAGTTTGAAGGAAGCTGGTGTAATGACTATCTCCTTCCTGTGGAAACGTGTTTGTTAAAGTTCTGCACAGGGACAAATTAAATGGTAAACCTGACACCCCATGGAGGGCTCACCTAGGTCTGAGGGACAGTGTTGGTCCTGAATGGAAAGCGCTGTACAAACCACCATTGGTCAAAGAGCTGCAGACCTGCAGTGGAGTGTTTTACATGGTATCGTGGCTGTTAATGCTTTTGTCTCTGTTATTAATTCTGAGGTTAGCCGTGAGTGTCAATTTTGCTCCAGTGGTGAAACTGTCTCTCATTGCCTCATGGAATGTTGTTGACTGCTGCCACTGTTTACTTTGCTGGAAAATGTTTTTGGGTTGTTTGGGGAGGTCTTTTCCAAACCCATGTTCATTCTGGGCTACAGGTACTCTTGGAAAAACAAGGCCGAATGCCAGCATCTTAATTTCATTCTGGGGGGGTGCAAAGATGGCCGTGTACCTGAGCAGAAGAAACAGAATGGTGGACGCTGGATATGATGATGATGCTGTCTTTGTGTTTGTAAAAATGTGAAGAGCTTGTTTAAACATAGATTTTTATTATCACAAGATGATGGAAGATCTGGAAAGTTTTCAGTGTGTGGTGTTGTAAAAATTTGCTTTGTTGTGTTGTTGATGATGAGCTGATCTTGGGGAGTGTCCTGAGATGATTTAGATTCTGTGAATCTTGTGTTACTGACCATGTTGTTACTGACCATGTACTGAGATGATTTAGATTCTGCGAATCTTGTGTTACTGACCATGTTGGTCTTTATCCTGCTTGTTGTGTTGTAACTTGTTTGTAATTTTTATTAAAGTATTGTTCTAAATCAAAATATCTCTCTCTCTCTCTCTCTCCCTCTCTCCTTCTCCCTCTCTGTCTGTCTGTCTCTCCAGCCTGTAGGTGTCCAGTTGGTCAGTATCCACACCAGTCCCAATGATAGGCTGCTGTGGGCAGTGGACAACAGAGGCAGTGTGTATGTGAGGACAGGCCTCAGTGAAGAGATGCCTGTTGGGACAGAATGGGAGCAAGTTCCCGGTAGGACTACACAACTTAGACCTGCCAGTAAACCAGTAAACCTGATATCTGAACCTGCAAACTACCCCTGCTATCTAAACCTGCTACATGAACCTGCTTTCTAGCTAAACCTGCTAACTCAATCTGCTATTTAGATGTGTCTAAATCTACTATCTAACCCTCCTATCTGCACCTGTTAACTAAACCTACGATCTAAACCTGCTAATCAAAACTGCTATCTAAACCTGCAACCAAAACTGCTGTCTAAACCTGCTATCTAACCCTCCTATCTACACCTGTTAACTAAACCTGCTAATTAAATCTGCTATCTAAACCTGCTAATTAAATCTGCTATCTAAACCTGCTAACTTAATCTGCTATCTAAACCTGCTATTTAAACCTGCTAATTAAATCTGCTAAATTAATCTGCTATATAAACCTGCTTACTTCATCTGCTATCTAAACCTACTATCTAAACCTGCTATCTAATCCTCCCATCTACACCTGTTAACTAAACCTACTATCTAAACCTGCTAATTAAATCTGCTATCTAAACCGGCTAACTTAATCTGCTATCTAAACCTGCTATTTAAACCTGCTAGTTAAATCTGCTAAATTAATCTGCTATATAAACCTGCTAACTTAATCTGCTATCTAAACCTACTATCTAAACCTGCTAACTGAACCTGCTATCTAAACCTGCTATATAAACCTGTTAACTAAACCTGTTATCTAAACCTGCTATCTAAGCTTATCTAAACCTGCTATATATACCTGTTAACTAAACCTGTTATCTAAACCTGCTATCTAAACCTGCTAACTTAATCTGCTATCTAAACTTACTATCTAAACCTGCTATCTAAAGCTGCTAACTTAATCTGCTATTTAAACCTGCTAATTTAATCTGCCATCTAAATCTGCTATCTAAACCTGCCAACTTAATCTGCCATCTAAATCTGCTATCTAATCCTGTTAATTGAATCTGCTATCTAAACCTGCTAACTTAATCTGCTATCGAAACCTGCTAACTTAATCTGATTCAGTTCAATTCAATTCTATTTATTGTCATTAAAAACAATGTGCAGCACATGTTAAAAATGAAATGAGGGCTGTGGCTTCACTAAACAGTGCAAGACAGACACAGACAAACACAGCAAACACAGTATAAGATATACACACATGAAGACCAAAAGCTAAAATAAGTTAAAAGAGAGCTGGAGGACAAAATATTTAAACATATCTACAGACATTCAGTGGGTAGCCAGGTTCAGGTGGGCAACAGCTTGTGGAAAGAAGCTGTTTTTGAGCCTGGTAGTGCGGGCTCTGAGGCTCCTGTAGTGCCTCCCAGAGCGCAGGGGGGAGAACAGTCCATGGTTGGGGTGGGTGGGATCTCTGCTGATGCTCAGACCCCTTCGAAGGCAGCGTTTGTGATAAATGTCTTTTATGGCTGGGAGCTGGGTACCGGTGATATGCTGGGCCGCCTTGACGACCCGCTGCAGAGCTTTCTGGTCTACTGAGGTGCAGTTGCCGTACCACACTGAGATGCAGATGGTCAGGATGCTGTCTATGGTGCAGTGGTAGAAGTTGGTGAGAATTTTGGTGGGTAGACGGGCGCTCCTCAGCCTCCTCAGGAAATGCAGGCATTGTTGGGCCTTTTTCACAAGAGCCTGGGTGTTTAATGTCCACGAAAGGTCCTCGCTGATGTGGACTCCAGGGAATTTAAAGCTGGAAACACGCTCCACTTCCACCCCATTGATGTGTATGGGGGAGTGGCTGCAGCTTCTAGACCTCCTGAAGTCCACAATCAGCTCCTTTTTCTTCTGCACATTGAGGACAAGACTGTTGGTAGTACACCATAATGTGAGGTGCTCAGTCTCGTCTCTGTAGGCCATCTCGTCATTGTTGGTGATACGGCCAATGACTGTGGTGTCATCTGCAAACTTAACTTTAGCATTTGAAGGGTGAGTTGGCAGGCAGTCGTGGGTAAAGAAGGAGAAAAGGAGGGGGCTCAGAACACAGCCTTGAGGGGCACCTGTGCTGAGGGTCAGGGTGGAGGAGGAGTGGTCAGCTAACCTAACAGACTGTCTGTTGGTCAGGAAGTCCAGGATCCAGTTACAGAGGGAGGGGTTGAGGCCAAGGGAGAGGAGTTTGGTGGTTAGTTTGGTGGGGATGATAGTGTTGAAGGCAGAGCTGTAATCTATAAACAGCATCCGGATGTATGTATTGTTAAGTTCAAGGTGGGTCAGAGCAACGTGCAGGGCAGTGGCAACGGTATACCTCAGTAGACCTTCGGAATGGTAGGCGAACTGATGTGGGTCGAATGTGGGGGGGATAATGTTTTTGATGTGAGCCAGAACCAGTCTCTCAAAGCACTTCATGGCAGTGGGGGTGAGTGCTATGGGTCGGTAGTCATTCAGACATGTGGATGTTGGTTTCTTGGAGACAGGATTGATAGAGGTGGTCGTAAAGCATGCCGGGACTTTAGATTGGGACAGTGAGAGGTTAAATACAGGTGTGAAGACCTCAGCCAGCTGGTCGGCACATTCCAGGTATACCCGACCCGGTATGCCGTCTGGTCCGGCAACCTTCTGTGTGTTCACTCTGTGCAGTGATTCTCTGACCTCTGCGACTGATAGAGTGAGCACCTGGTTTCCTGGGTGGCTGGGGATTTTTGTGGCTGGATCAGTATTGTTGCGATATCTAAACCTGCTAACTTAATCTGCTATCTAAACCTGCTAATTTAACCTGCTATCTAAATCTGCTATCTAAACCTGCTAATTGAATCTGCCATCTAAACCTGCTAATTTAATCTGTTATCTAAACCTGCTAATTTACTCTGTTATCTAAACCTGCTAATTTAATCTGTTATCTAAACCTGCTAATTTACTCTGTTATCTAAACCTGCTAATTTAATCTGCTATATAAATCTGCTAATTTAATCTGCTATATAAATCTGCTATCTAAACCTGCTAATTTAATCTGCTATATAAATCTGCCATTTTAATCTGCTATCTAAACCTGCTAATTTAATCTGTTATCTAAACCTGCTAATTTACTCTGCTATCTAAACCTGCTAACTTAATCTGCTATATAAATCTGCTATCTAAACCTGCTAACTTAATCTGCTATAAAAATCTGCTATCTAAACCTGCTAATTTAATCTGCTATATAAATCTGCTATTTTAATCTGCTATCTAAACCTGCTAATTTAATCTGTTATCTAAACCTGCTAATTTACTCTGCTATCTAAACCTGCTAATTTAATCTGCTATATAAATCTGTTATCTTAATCTGCTATCTAAACCTGCTAATTCAATCTGTTATCTAAACCTGCTAACTTACTCTGCTATCTAAACCTGCTAATTTAATCTGCTATATAAACCTGCTAACTTAATCTGCTATCAAAACCTGCTAACTTATTCTGCTATCTAAACCTGCTATCTAAACCTCTAAATCGGCCATCTTACTAAACCTACCTAAATCTGCTATCTGAACATTTACATTTACTAATTTGGCGACACTTTTATTCAAACTGACATATAGGAGAGTCAGTAATTCAAGTTCAAGTTCAATTTTATTGTCAAGACTTAGAATACCAAATTCTTGTGCACTGGCTCTCTCTGCCTTGATACGGGGGACACAAGGACAAAGGACACAAAGACCCCCCCCCCCCCAAAAAAAAGACAACACTACAATCCTACATAGACTACTTCCAATGACCACGCTCGCTCTTGTTAGCTACAAGCACCCTGTCACTGATGTCATTCCTGGTCCCCTTGGCTCTCTTGTTGTACATCGCTGCCTGCTGACTCTTCCTTCGTAGCGTGAGTCTTGGCAAAGGCAATGGCTTCCTTCTAATCCTTCTGCAGAGATTCATTGTACTTGGAGTAGGTCACATCCTCCCTCTCAAGCAGGACACTCTTTAAGATGACATCCACAGGAATGCGGGGAACCCGTCCAAACATCAGGTAGAATGGTGGAAAGCCTGTGGTCTCATGGACAGTGCAGTAGTACATGAACGTTAATGTATGCAGCATCTGAGGCCAGCTTTGTTTGGGGTGTGGAGGGAGGGCTCTAATCATATTACCCAATCTACGATTAAAGCGCTCAGTGCTGCCACTGCCCATCGGGTGATACGCAGTTGTGTGGGATTTTGTTACACCCAAAAACTGAAGAAGGTGGCAGATGAGTTCACTCTCAAAAGAAGCTCCCTGGTCAGAATGAATACGCTGGGAAAGCCATAAAAACAGACATAATTGTCCCACAGTTTGCAAGCAACGGACTTAGCAGCCTGATCAGGACACTGGAAAGCATGGGCAAGCTTA
This sequence comes from Lampris incognitus, assembly GCF_029633865.1. NCBI lineage: Eukaryota > Metazoa > Chordata > Actinopteri > Lampriformes > Lampridae > Lampris > Lampris incognitus. Next base: position 504,391 of record NC_079226.1, read on the forward strand.
GTGAAGTGGTCTGTGATCATCAGCACATCCACTGTTTTATTGTTCACATCTTCAGCACACCAGAAGTCGATACATTCGAGCTCCAGAGAAGCAGAGGTCTTTATGCTCTTCAGCAGCACACGCCCCTTGGGTTCCAGAGTCTTCCCAATGACACAGCGAGTACAGGTCAAGTCAAGTCTATTTTATTTGTGTAGCCCAATATCACAAACCACAAATATGCCTCAATGGGCTTAACAGCAACACAACATCCTGTCCTTAGACCCTCACATCAGATAAGGAACAACTCCCTAAAAACCTTTAACAGGGAGAAAAAAATAGGAAGAGAGCTCAGGGAGAGCAACAGAGGAGGATCTCTCTCCCAAGACGGACAACGTGCAATGATGTTGTGTTTACACAGTTTACACAATACAACATTGAAAGAGGATAACACAATTATAATTGAATTATAAAATTTATGAAGAATATGATGCGCAGGATGCCAAGCAGTGTCCAGACGCCACTGGAACAGCCCAGGACCCAAGCCACATGACCACAGTCACCATGTTCTTCACATGTTCCCTCACATCTTTCTCCAGATCAGTCCAGTAGAACCTCTGGCAGACAAATGTAGTGTTTGGAACTGGCCTGCATCGTCATGACAGCCTCTGATAGCATCCTCCCTCAAACACAGTGGCACAATGTACTGGAATCTCTTGTGCTTTGTACGGGGGTCTTTGGAAACTCTATTAGGATACCGTCCTCGACAAATACTTTATCCCACTGCTTGACAAAGCCCCTTGAGTTCCATGTGTCATGTGTGATACTGGCGATAAAAGTGAAATGGATTTGACTTGATGTGACATCTCAGGATGAAAAAGGTTCTGCATGCAGCTGCAAGCTGTGGCTGGTAGACAGAGGATCTCAAAATGACACTTGGACCTTCTTCCCATGGTGCCACGCAGCTGAAGCTGTGGGCTATGTGTCGCAAATTGTGGTCATTTGCTCACTCAACCATTATTGGACAAGTTGAGAAGGACGCCTCATATAGATGTTTAGTAGGACGTGCTCACTACTCGCATCAGATACGCTGTGGGTCTGGACGGTTTTGTGCTTGTTATTTTATTATAGACATAATTCATAGCGAGTTGAAAATGAAAATATTCACTGCATTTTACACGTCACTGACTAGCATAGCACCAGGCACCCACGTGCCTGGTGAGAGGCCTTGCTGCGAGCACAGACGGGGCAGGCCCTTATGAAGTCCCTGACGTCGATCCTCATGGTGGGCCGCCAGAAACGCCGAGCCAGAAAGGTGAAGGTGCGGTGGACGCCCGGGTGGCAAGCAAACTGACTGGCATGGCCCCACTGGAGAACCCGGGGCCGGACTACGTCCGGGACGAATAGGCGGCGTGGAGGGACGTGGCTCGGGGCGGGATGGGAGCGCAACGCCTGCCTGACCACGGTCTCGATGCCCCAGGTGACCACACCAACCACCCTGGCCTCAGGAAGGATGGGAGTCGGCTCCTCTGTAGCTGGCTCCCTCCTCGGGTGTTTTCGGGACAGGCAGTCTGCCTTCGTGATGCGGGACCCGGGGCGATAAGTCAACGTGAAGTCAAACTGACTGAGGAAGCTGGCCCACCGTGCCTGCCGACCATTGAGGCGCTTGGTTGCCCGGATGAACATCAAGTTCTTATGATCGGTCCAGAAGGTGAATGGCTGTTCCGCCCCCTCCAGCCAATGGCGCCACTTCTCCAGAGCAGCCACCACTGCCAGCAGCTCCCGGTTCCCGACATCGTAGTTCTCCTCGGTGGGGAGGAACCGGCGAGAGAAGAAGGCGCATGGGTGGACCTTCTGGTCAGACGCTGACTGCTGGGAGAGGACAGCCCCCAACCCGGTGTCCGAAACGTCCACCTCTACGATGAACTGCCTCTTGGGGTTGGGGTGGAGCAGGACCGGGGCGCTGGTGAACCTCTGCTTGAGGGACTGGAACGCAGAGCGGGCAGCCGGGGACCAGATGAACGGCTGGGAGGGGGAGGTCAGCCTGGTGAGAGGTTCTGCCACGCAGCTGTAGTTCCGGATGAACCTCCGATAGAAGTTCGCAAACCCGAGGAAGCTCTGTAATTCCTTCCATGATGTGGGATCGGGCCAGTCCACCACAGCCTGGATCTTGCGGGGGTCGGCCCGGGTCTGTCCCCTTTCAACGACGAAGCCCAGGTAGTCAACGGAAGGGGAATGGAACCGGCACTTCTCTGCCTTGACGAAGAGCCGGTTCCGGAGGAGACGTTCAAGTACCCGGCGGACATGCTGGACATGTTCCTCGAGGGTCTTGGAGAAGATGAGGATGTCATCGAGATAGACCACCACAAACTTGTCGAGCATGTCGTGGAGAATGTCATTCATGAGAGCCTGGAATACCGCCGGGGCGTTGGTGAGGCCGAACGGCATGACCAGGTACTCATAATGACCCCGGGGCGTCTTAAAGGCTGTCTTCCCTCGTCCCCCTTCCGGATCCGGACCAGATGATAGGCACACCGGAGGTCCAGCTTAGTGAAGACTGTAGCCTGGGTGAGGGGCTCAAGGGTGGAACTCATGAGAGGAAGGGGGTACTTGTTTTTGACGGTTATCTCATTGAGTTGGCTGATAGTCAATGCAGGGTCGGGGGCCCCCGTCCTTCTTCTTCACGAAAAAGAATCCAGCTGCCACCTGGGAGGACGAGGGCCGAATGAGCCCCGCTGCAAAGGACTCAGAGATATACTCGTCCATCGCGGCTTTCTTGGGGATGGTCAGACTGTACAGACGACTGCTGGGAAGGGGTGCCCCAGAGTGGAGGTCGATAGCACAGTCATAAGGCCGATGAGGAGGAAGAGATTGGGCCCGGGTCTTGCTGAAAACCTCACCTAACTCATGGTACTCAGGGGGAACAGAGGAGAGGTCGGGAGGCGGGGCACTAGGGGCCCGTCGGGGGGATGGGGTGGGAGCAGCCTGGAGACAATGGGCATGACAGGAGGAGCTCCACTCCATGATGGTACCGAAGGCCCAGGCGATGTGTGGCTCATGCTGCACGAACAAGGGGCGCCCTAGGATCACAGGGACTAATGGGGACTGGATAATGTAGAACCGAAGTCTCTCCACATGGTTACCTGCTATGGTGAGAGAGACAGGGTGGGTGCGTTGGGTGACGCTGGCCAGGCAGCGCTCGTCCAGCACGAAGGCCTCCATGGGCTTCTCCAGCGTCTCTAGCGGGATGTTAGCCTGGGCAGCAAACTCTGAGTCCAGGAAACACTCATCAGCCCCCGAGTCGAGGAGCGCACCCACCGTGAGCCGCTGGTCAGCCCAGGCCAGGGTAACGCTAACTAGATGGTTCTGTGGGGCAGGACGGCGGGAACAGGAAAGTCGGCTCACTAGGCTCTCCCGGGGCCCCAGTGAGCCTAGTCTTTTGGCCGAGTGGGGCAGCCGCTGATCAGATGTCCCTTCTGGCCACAGTAGAGGCATTGACCCGCCTTGAACCGGGCCTCCCGTTTGGCCGGACTAAGGCGCGTGCGCCCCAGCTGCATAGGTTCCTCCCCCGTCGTGGTCTGGGGCGCGGGGGGAGAAACGGCCACAGGGAAAGTGGGGCGAGCAGGAGTAGGGGTCCTGTTAGGAGTGCTGGATGACTGGGGAATGGACGGGGATCCACGCAGGGCTCGCTAGCGCCTCCTCTCCCGGAGGCGTCCGTCGATGCGGATGGCGAGCTTGATCAGGTCCTCGAGGGAGGTGGGCTCCTCCCGGGTGGCTAGCTGGTCCTTGACAGCCTCGCTGAGACCTCTCCGGAAGGTGACCCGAAGGGACCGGTCGTTCCAGCTGCTCTCAGCTGCGGCCAGCCTGAACTCCACCGAGTAGTCTGTGACACTGCCACTGCCCTGCTGGATACTGCTCAGCTTAGCACCAGGGTCCTGGCCACCGACTGGATGGTGGAAAAGCTTCCGTAGTTCCACCTCAAAGGCCTCGTAGGTGAGGCAGAAACTGGCCTTCATGGACCAGGAAGCAGTGGCCCACTGAGCAGCTCGGCCTGTGAGCAGGTTGGTCACGTAAGCGACCCACACAGCATCAGATGTGCACATGCTGGGTTGGTGCAGGAAGACCAGCTCACACTGCATGATGAACGTGGCACAGGTCTCAAAGTTGCCATCAAATGGTCGTGGGCTGGAGAGGCAGGGCTCCTGGGGAACTGGGTTGAGCCCCACAAGGTTAACTGGGGCAGCGGGCCCAGGGGGCGGGTTACCCACGACTCCAGGGGCAGGCTGGCCCGGCGGCTGGATGGTGAGAGCCGCCGTGATGGTTTGCAACTGCCGCAGGATCTCTGCTTGTTGGCTCGCCAACGTTACCCACACAGGCCTGGAGGGGCGGGACCCGAGTCTGAAGATCTCTCACCTCGGCGGAGGCCGCCTCTAGCTGCTGGGTGTGGGAGTTAGTCAGTTGGATCTGTCCGATGAGAGCCGCTCGAAGCGGGCTGGCCGGTACGCTCTCTGTGTCGGCTGGGGTCGTCATGGTCAGTTCGTACTGTTAGGGTTTGTGGAAGACCCCAAGCGGACAACACCAGGCAGAGATGGGGTTAGCCGGAAACTGGCGTACTTTATTCCTTACGCGTACAAATAGTCAAACACAGGGAGGCAATGAGCGACAAGAAAAACGGAAAGTCCAAGGGGAAAAACTCGCGGGTAATCCAAAACGGGAACACGGCAGGATACTTCCACGGGGAAACTTTGCAAGGGAAAACATAAACCAAGGGCTGCGGTAAGTTCGGAGAGAAAAGGACCGTGGGGGAACAGTAGCCGATACTGTGAGGAGATTACAACACGAATTGACAACGGGCGCGTGGGAGGCCACCAAACTTAAGCCCAGCCCTGACGGCTAAGCCCGGCCCTGACGAGCTGATTGGCTGCCGACGCGGGGTGGGTGGGCCACGGCGCGGGGTGGGCGGGCCACGGCGCGGGGTGGGTGAGCCGTAACAGAAATAATAATTATAATAATGTCCCTGCTGCTGGACTCTGTCCTGCATCTCTTCCTGGTGAAGTTAGGCCACAAGTAGTGACTTTTAATGTTTGAAATAATAATTATAATAATGTCCCCGCTGCTGGACTCTGTCCTGCATCTCTTCCTGGTAAAGTTAGGCCAGAAGTAGTGACTTTTAATGTGTGAAATAATAATTATAATAATGTCCCCGCTGCTGGACTCTGTCCTGCGTCTCTCCCTGGTAAAGTTAGGCCACAAGTAGTGAGTTTTAATGTTTGAAATAATGATTATAATAATGTCCCTGCTGCTGGACTCTGTCCTGCGTCTCTTCCTGGTGAAGGTAGGGCACAGTAAGTGACCTTCAATGTTTGCGAGTAGTTACTGCCGAAAACATCATGATTTTGTTGAAGGTTACATGTTTTTAATGGGGAGGCTCAGCTCCCCCTAGGTTCTTACTAGCGCCACCTATGGTCCCCAGGCTGTGGAACGATGCTACATATAGACTCCACATTGCTCTTATTGCAGGTCTCTCTGCCAGCCAGCTGGTTCTGAGTGTTCGGACCGTTTGGGTCCGCTGTCCAAATGGGGAGGTGGCCCGCCGCTATGGAGTCAACCCCAGGAACCTGGCTGGGGACTACTGGAAGACGATACCAGGGACTGTGCACTGGCTGACTGGTAAGACAGATGAAGGAACAGGCAGACAGATACATACAGACAGACAGAAAGACAGGATGAACAGACACAGACAGACAGACAGTCAGGATGAACAGATACAGACAGATACACAGACATAGAGAGACAGACAGGATGAACAGACAGACAGATACACACAGATAGACAGATAGATGGAGGAACAAACACAGACAGATGAACAGACAGATACACACAGATAAGCAGACAGACAGGATTAACAGACACAGACAGATACACACAGATAGGCAGACAGACAGGATTAACAGACACAGACAGATACACACTGATAAACAGACAGACAGGATGAACAGACACAGAAAGATACAAACTGATAAACAGACAGACAGGATTAACAGACACAGACAGATACACACTGATAAACAGACAGACAGGATTAACAGACACAGACAGATACACACAAATAGACAGACAGATGGAGGAACAGACAGACAGATACACACAGATAGACAGACAGACAGGATGAACAGGCAGACAGATACACATAGATAGACAGACAGACGGGAGGAACAGACAGACCTATACACACAGGTAGACAGACAGATGTAGGAACAGACAGACAGATATACCGATAGACAGACAGACAGGATGAAGACACAGACAGATACACACAGATAAACAGACGGACAGGATGAACAGACACAGACAGATACACACAGATAGACAGACAGGATGACCAGACAGACAGACAGATACACACAGATAGGCAGACAGACAGGATGAACAGACACAGACAGATACACACTGATGAACAGACAGACAGGATTAACAGACACAGACAGATACACACAGATAGACAGACAGACAGGATCAACAGACAGACAGATACACACTGATAAACAGACAGACAGGATGAACAGACAGACAGACAGATACACACAAATAGACAGACAGATGGAGGAACAGACAGACAGATACACATAGTCAGACAGACAGATGGAGGAACAGACAGACAGATACACACAGATAGACAGACAGACAGGATGAACAGGCAGACAGATACACATAGATAGACAGACAGACAGCAGGAACAGACAGACCGATACACACAGGTAGACAGACAGATGGAGGAAAAGACAGACAGATATACCGATAGACAGACAGACAGGATGAAGACACAGACAGATACACACAGATAAACAGACGGACAGGATGAACAGACACAGACAGATACACACAGATAGACAGACAGGATGACCAGACAGACAGACAGATACACACAGATAGGCAGACAGACAGGATTAACAGACACAGACAGATACACACTGATAAACAGACAGACAGGATGAACAGACAGACAGACAGATACACACTGATAAACAGACAGACAGGATTAACAGACACAGACAGATACACACAGATAGACAGACAGACAGGATCAACAGACAGACAGATACACACTGATAAACAGACAGACACGATGAACAGACAGACAGACAGATACACATAGTCAGACAGACAGATGGAGGAACAGACAGACAGATACACACAGATAGACAGACAGACAGGATGAACAGATACACATAGATAGACAGACAGACAGGAGGAACAGACAGACCGATACACACAGGTAGACAGACAGATGGAGGAACAGACAGACAGATATACCGATAGACAGACAGACAGGATGAAGACACAGACAGATACACAGATAAACAGACGGACAGGTTGAACAGACACAGACAGATACACACAGATAGACAGACAGGATGACCAGACAGACAGATATGCCGATACACAGACAGACAGGATGAAGACACAGACAGGTACACACAGATAAACAGAAAGACAGGGTGAACAGACACAGACAGATATACACAGATAGACAGACAGATGGAAGAACAGACACAGACAGATACACCGATAGACAGACAGACAGGGTGAACAGACAGACACATGCACACAGATAGACAGACAGACAGGGTGAACAGACAGACACATGCACACAGATAGACAGACAGACAGGATGAACAGACAGACACATGCACACAGATAGACAGACAGACAGGGTGAACAGACAGACACATGCACACAGATAGACAGACAGACAGGGTGAACAGACACAGACAGATACACACAGATAGACAGACAGACAGGGGGGCACAGACAGACACATGCACACAGATAGACAGACAGACAGGATGAACAGACACAGACAGATACACACAGATAGACAGACAGACAGGATGAACAGACACAGACAGATACACACAGATAGACAGACAGACAGGGTAAACAGACACAGACAGATACACACAGATAGACAGACAGACAGGGGGGCACGGACAGACACATGCACACAGATAGACAGACAGACAGGATCAACAGACACAGACAGATACACACAGATAGACAGACAGACAGACAGGATGAACAGACACAGACAGATACACACAGATAGACAGACAGACAGGGTGAACAGACAGACACATGCACACAGATAGACAGACAGACAGGATGAACAGACAGACACATGTACACAGATAGACAGACAGACAGGATGAACAGATACACATAGATAGACAGACAGACAGGAGGAACAGACAGACCGATACACACAGGTAGACAGACAGATGGAGGAACAGACAGACAGATATACCGATAGACAGACAGACAGGATGAAGACACAGACAGATACACACAGATAAACAGACGGACAGGTTGAACAGACACAGACAGATACACACAGATAGACAGACAGGATGACCAGACAGACAGATATGCCGATAGACAGACAGACAGGATGAAGACACAGACAGGTACACACAGATAAACAGACAGACAGGGTGAACAGACACAGACAGATATACACAGATAGACAGACAGATGGAGGAACAGACACAGACAGATACACCGATAGACAGACAGACAGGGTGAACAGACACAGACAGATACACACAGATAGACAGACAGACAGGATGAACAGACAGACACATGTATACAGATAGACAGACAGACAGGATGAACAGACAGACACATGCACACAGATAGACAGACAGACAGGGTGAACAGACAGACACATGCACACAGATAGACAGACAGACAGGATGAACAGACAGACACATGCACACAGATAGACAGACAGACAGGATGAACAGACAGACACATGCACACAGATAGACAGACAGACAGGGTGAACAGACAGACACATGCACACAGATAGACAGACAGACAGGGTGAACAGACACAGACAGATACACACAGATAGACAGACAGACAGGGGGGCACGGACAGACACATGCACACAGATAAACAGACAGACAGGATGAACAGACACAGACAGATACACACAGATAGACAGACAGACAGGGTGAACAGACACAGACAGATACACACAGATAGACAGACAGACAGGGTGAACAGACACAGACAGATACACACAGATAGACAGACAGACAGGGGGGCACGGACAGACACATGCACACAGATAGACAGACAGACAGACAGGATGAACAGACACAGACAGATACACACAGATAGACAGACACAGACAGATACACACAGATAGACAGACAGACAGGGTGAACAGACAGACACATGCACACAGATAGACAGACAGACAGGATGAACAGATAGACAGACAGACAGGGTGAACAGACAGACACATGCACACAGATAGACAGACAGACAGGATGAACAGACAGACATGCACACAGATAGACAGACAGACAGGGTGAACAGACACAGACAGATAGACAGACAGACAGGGTTAACAGACACAGACAGATAGACAGACAGACAGGGTTAACAGACAGACACATGCACACAGATAGACAGGATGAACAGACAGACAGATACACAGACATAGAGAGACAGACAGGATGAACAGACAGACAGATGGAGGAACAGACAGACAGATACACACAGATAGACAGACAGAAGGAACAGACACAGACAGATAGATAAAATTCATACAGGCAGATAAGCCCGACAGAACAGACAGAAAGATAAAATTACTGACAGTTGGTTGAACAGACACAAGCAGACATATGGATAGACAGTCTGCAGGCAAGGTAGTGGACTATTAGTGGTCTATTTTGTTGCCTACCAAAATCGAGATCGCCGGTTCGAATCCCCATGTTACCTCCGGCTTGTTTGGGCGTCCCCACAGACGCAATTGGCCGTGTCTGTGGGTGGGAAGCCGGATGTGGGTATGTGTCCTGGTCGCTGCACTAGCGCCTCTTCTGGTTGGTTGGGCCAGGGGGGAGGGGGGACTGGGGGGAATAGCGTGATCCTCCCATGTGCTACGTCCCCCTGGTGAAACTCCTCACTGTCAGGTGAAAAGAAGTGGCTGGTGACTCAATATGTATGGAAGGAGACGTGGTAGTCTGCAGCCCTCCCCGGATCAGCAGAGGGGGTGGAGCAGAGACCGGGACTTGGAAGAGTTGGGTAATTGAACAGGTACAATTGGGGAGAAATTCCCCCCCCTAAAAGAAAAGCAGTCTGCAGGCAGACAACAAGAAGTAAATGGAGAATTAATGTGCTGAGTTCACATTTCATGTTGGAAGAGGAAAAGTGGTCAGCATGATAAGCTAGCTTCACACAGACAAATGTGTGTGTTTGTGTTATTTCTCTTTCTTTGTTTCGCTCCCCTTTTTGTTCTCTTCCTTACAGTTCTCTCTCTCTCTCTCTCTCTCTCTCTCTCTCTCTAGTAACCCCTGAGGATGAATTGTGGGCAGTGACCTTTTCTGGCGGTCTCTCTCACCGTCTCACAAAGACTCTTGCCCACAGTCCCGTTAAGCCCCTCCTCTCCACTTCCTCCCTCAGTGGAGAGGATCTAGAGGACGAATGGGAGGTCATATAATCAGTGACATCGTCACGTTGTCTCACCCATTTCCTGTAGAAGCAGGAGGTGGGGTGGAGCCTTCACACCTGGAACCAGTGGTCCTTTAATTAATGTTCGTTTAGTGTGGATAACAACCAGAATCATTTGTTGACCTTTGCTTATGTATGACATCACTGTGACATCACCGCTACCTACCTACCTTCCGGATGGACCTGGATGTCTTCAGTTATCAGAGTGGGTGCTAGCTTCATCCCATCTTCTCATAACTAAGCATAGTGTTTGGCTTGCAGATTAGTTGGCTTCCGGACAGGCTGACAGTCTAACCCTTCTTTGGAGAGGAAGAGGTTCTGAGGGGAAGCCTTAGAACTGTGTCGGTCTTTTCCTGTCTCTTCTTTGACATCATTGCTCCTCCCACTTGTACACAGGCTCTCTGTGGGAAAGGGATACAGGAAGACAGGTGTAGGTGAGAAGGACAGTCTGCAGGAAGTGAGGTGAGGAGCTGCTGGTTCATGGAGAATGTAAAGATACGAGGAAGAGGGCACTGATGTGTTAAACCAGCTCTCATAACTTCCTCCAAAATCTACTTCTGTGACTGTGAAGATGAGGAGCGTGTGGTGGGTGGGGGTGATGAAAGAGATGATCCCACATCAACAACATGGCCGCCGGCTCCCTTACTCCCTTTTCATCACATCATTCTGGGTCAAACAAGATGGCTTCTCTGAAGAAGATGAAGATGAAGCCAGGTGAAAGAAAACGTGGATTTACATGCTAGTAATGTTTTATTTTGGAGCACTTTACTCACAGCCTGTTCTTAGCTAGATAGCAGCAGAATATACAGTTGAGGGTACTACATGTGCATGTTGTGTGTGTGTGAGAGAGACAGAGACAGAGAGAGAGAGACTGACAGAGAGAGAGAGACACAGAGAGCGACAGAGACACAGAGACACAGAGAGAGAGACTGACAGAGAGAGAGACACACAGACACAGAGAGAGAGACTGACAGAGAGAGACAGAGACGCAGAGAGAAACACACAGAGAGACAGACAGACAGAGAGACAGACAGAGAGAGAGAGACAGGTGTTTTATTTGCCATGCTTGGTGAACTCATATAAGAGATGTTGTATTTAAGTGTTGCTGAGGACGGTTCCTCCCTGTCCAACTAAAGCAGCGAGGGAATATAACTATTATAAATATAACTATTATAAGTATAACTGTATTATAAATGTAACTATTATAACTGTATTATAAATATAACTATTATAAGTATAACTGTATCATAAATGTGCTCTAGATGTACTAAGGGACTTGGTTTGTGTTTCTTAGTTTCCTTGCTGAGCCTTTTGTCTGTATGAAGTTCTAGCAGGGCTTGTGTCAGGATGAAGTTCTAGCAGGGCTTATGTCTGTATGAAGCTCTAGCAGGGCTTATGTCAGTATAAAGCTCTAGCGGGGCTTGTGTCTGTATTAAGCTCTAGCAGGGCTTATGTCAGTATGAAGCTCTAGCAGGGCTTGTGTCAGTATGAAGCTCTAGCAGGGCTTATGTCAGTATGAAGCTCTAGCAGGGCTTGTGTCAGTATAAAGCTCTAGCAGGGCTTATGTCAGTATGATCAGCTCTAGCAGGGCTTATGTCAGTATGAAGCTCTAGCAGGGTTTGTGTCTGTATTAAGCTCTAGCAGGGCTTGTGTCAGTATGAAGCTCTAGCAGGGCTTATGTCAGTATGAAGCTCTAAAAGGGCTTGTGTCAGTATGACGCTCTAGCAGGGCTTGTGTCAGTATGAAGCTCTAGCAGGGCTTGTGTCAGTATGAAGCTCTAGCAGGGCTTGTGTGTGTATTAAGCTCTAGCAGGGCTTGTGTCAGTATGAAGCTCTAGCAGGGCTTGTGTCTGTATTAAGCTCTAGCAGGGCTTGTGTCAGTATGAAGCTCTAGCAGGGCTTGTGTCAGTATGAAGCTCTAGCAGGGCTTATGTCAGTATGAAGCTCTAGCAGGGCTTGTGTCTGTATGAAGCTCTAGCAGGGCTTGTGTCTGTATTAAGCTCTAACAGGGCTTATGTTAGTATGAAGCTCTAGCAGGGTTTGTGTCAGTATGAAGTCCTAGCAGGGCTTATGTCAGTATGAAGCTCTAGCAGGGTTTGTGTCAGTATGAAGCTCTAGCAGGGTTTGTGTCAGTATGAAGTTCTAGCAGGGCTTATGTCAGTATGAAGCTCTAGCAGGGCTTGTGTCAGTATGAAGTTCTAGCAGGGCTTATGTCAGTATGAAGCTCTAGCAGGGTTTGTGTCAGTATGAAGCTCTAGCAGGGCTTATGTCAGTATGAAGCTCTAGCAGGGTTTGTGTCAGTATGAAGTTCTAGCAGGGCTTATGTCAGTATGAAGCTCTAGCAGGGTTTGTGTCAGTATGAAGCTCTAGCAGGGCTTGTGTCAGTATGAAGCTCTAGCAGGGTTTGTGTCAGTATGAAGTTCTAGCAGGGCTTATGTCAGTATGAAGCTCTAGCAGGGTTTGTGTCAGTATGAAGTTCTAACAGGGCTGTGTATGGACTTCATCACCACAACACATCTGTTATTTTAGACTCACTGGTTTGATGTAAGTCAGCGTGTGGCAGTTCAGGCCTCCAGCCACTAATATTAATATGATGTCAGAGTGTGGACAAGCCTGCATGTTCTGCTGTGATGTCACCTGATCCAGGACAGAACTCAGAGGAGGGATGAAAACAGCCGATGAGAAGTGGGCAAGAGACCAGGAACCAGATGACTATTCATGACATCTCTGTTGCTTGTCTACTGCAACTTGTTTTGTAAATCTTATTTCTATTTGATTCAGGATGACTTTATTCCACATCTCAGAGACCTGCTAGTTGTTTTCGCAGATACTCCTATCTCTGTTGGCAACCGCCAGATAGGAAAACATACAACTACTGTAATATTGTGTAAGTCCAGCCGAGCAGAGTTAACATATGTTGACTGACTGAACTTGATAGACAACACTCGTTCACTGTACATCTGGCTCAAATAATCTCAAATAATAAGAGAGAAACAGCTCTCCTTCAAATTTCTCTGCTAACTTTTGCTTCAAGGCATAACTCTTTAAATTGTCTTCCAAGCTGCAATGCTGAAAAGTCTTTGGTGTCAGAGGTTGTCGTACACCAGTGATGATGAACTAACTTGAGCAGATGCTCAGTCTTGTCTAATGAGCTGCACATTTGAATGGATGTGAACATTGATTTTCTCTCGACCTGCTCTTTTCACTGAAAGCTGACTGGCTATAGACCAGGGTCAAACTGGCACTTGTTAGGAGGAGCCTAGCTAGACCGAGGCCAGGGTCAAACTAGCACCCGTTAGAAGGAGCCTAGCTAGACCAAGACCAGGGTCAAACTGGCACCCATTAGAAGGAGCCTAGCTAGGACCAAGACCAGCGTCAAACTGGCACCCGTTAGAAGGAGCCTAGCTAGGACCAAGACCAGCGTCAAACTGGCACCCATTAGAAGGAGCCTAGCTAGACCGAGGCCAGTGTCAAACTAGCACCCGTTAGAAGGAGCCTAGCTAGACCAAGACCAGGGTCAAACTGGCACCCGTTAGAAGGAGCCTAGCTAGACCAAGACCAGGGTCAAACTGGCACCCGTTAGAAGGAGCCTAGCTAGGACCAAGACCAGCGTCAAACTGGCACCCGTTAGAAGGAGCCTAGCTAGACCCGAGGCCAGTGTCAAACTAGCACCCGTTAGAAGGAGCCTAGCTAGACCAAGACCAGGGTCAAACTACCACCTGTTAGAAGGAGCCTAGCTAGACCGAGGCCAGGGTCAGAAGAGACTGCAGTCAAAATAAAACCAGACAGGAGTTGGACATCCTCATGCTCCTTCCTGTCCTCAGCTGAGTGTGATCAGCTCTTCTCACCGCAGGCCGCCTGCTGCTGAGCACACACACCAGGCCTGTGGAACCGGTGTCTGGTTTATTTAGGGTTGACGGGGGCTCGTCTAGGCTTTGGACAGAGCCGCAGAATAAAGTAAGGTAAAAAAGATGCATGCTGCTGTAAAACTTAACCTGCTGTTGGTTTCTGGTTTTCTGCCTCTGACCTTCACACATCCAATTCCCTAAGAACTTCATAATAAAGACCTTGAAACAGCCAAGACTCTGAAGGTGTGTCACTTCAGATTCACTCTCATAACTGTGTCAGTGACCTACTGAAACCATCAACTTCTCCTTAAGTGTGTAGACATCTTGTCCCAGTAGATCAGGGAGTGCTTTGGACCTTTAATGGCACAGGTATTGCAGGGGTTAGGTAAAAAATGTTATTGACCTTATCAGTTATTTGTATCCTAGCTGATATCCACATGATGCGGTGGTCTGACTAGGTTTGTTAGAATCAGGATTTCATGTTCTTCCTATTGGTTTGTCTCAGAGTTTCCATAATGGTGTTACGTTGCTGTTTCCAATCAATCAGAGGCCTCTGAAATGAGAAGAGCAGCTGGATGGTCATCACACACCTGTTTATTTACACATTACATCATTCATCTTTATTTACATGACATCATCAACCATCCAGCCAACGAGCGGCAGTGCTCATCAGTGCTTCACAGCAGAGCTTTGAGGGACAGACTGCCCAACGTCTTACTGGAGTGGAGGTTCCTTCACACATTTTGCATTGATTTTGTTTTTGTTTGTTTTTTAAGGTAGAACACAACGCATGCCTGTTGTATGTCCAGCTGTCCTGGAAGAGGAATCCCTCTGATGCGCTTCCTGAGATTTCTCCGGGTTTTTGTTTTTCCCTGACAATGTTTTCTGGGGCTAGAGGGGGTCATACATTGTACATAATGTAATGTGATTCTAAAGCCCTCTGGGGCTAAGTTGTGATTTTGGGTTAAAGCAGTAAGACTGGACTCGGCGATTGCTGAGTCATCAGCAAGTGGACGGCACTGTGTTGGACTCGGAGCTGAAAGTGGACTGAACAGGTCTGATGCTCTGTAGACTGGCAGTCTTTATCATTTCCCTCCTCATACTTTGACTCAAATACATCATTTCTTCAGTTTGTCCGTACATCAATCTGAGTGCCAATCTGCATCCTCTCGGAGTCATACGTCTCCTGTCTGGCTCCACAGCAGGCAGGTTTACTTATGCTGCAGCCTGAAGTCCAGAGGCTTGAGGAAGTCCGGCAGGGCATCCAGCTGCTGGGCCGGGACGGTCCGAGCCACAGTCTGCATGGCCTGGATGAACAGAGAGGGAGGCGCCAGGCCGGCGAGCCACCTGAAGGCCTCCTCCCCCAACAGACTCCTCCACAAGTCCGGTTTGTCCTGCAGCTGCTCTTTGCACCGGTAGCGGACTTTGGGCATGAACAGCAGCAGGTAGCCCAGGCAGACGTGCGTTCTGCGCATGTCCGCGGACCCTTGGCGCACGTGGCGGAGCAGACAGTCCAGGGGCGTGTCTCCCGCGCGGTCACCCACGTACGGACAGGCGCCGTGCGCGAGCAGCAACAGGAGGCACTCGGGGCGCGCGAGGTCGCAGGCCAGGTGCACGGCCGTCTTCCCTCCGCCCGCGTCGTGTGCGCACCCACCGCGGCCGTCCAGGAAGTCCTTCCGTTCCCCGACCAGGAAGTCCTCCGCCGACTCCAAGATCAACCTAAGGATTCCGCTCCGGTTATAGCGCACCGCCACCGACAGGTGCGGCGTGCGCGCGGCCTGGCAGCACCGGAAGCTGCGGCTGGGCTGGGCCAGCGCGCGCACGGAAAACCTGTGGAGCAGGTAGCGCGCGTACTGTTGGTGGTCGTGCACGAGCGCGTACAGCAATGCCTCGGGGGGCGTGAAGGCGCGCGCCTGGCCGTCATCCTCCCAATGGAACACCTCCATAGTGCGCATGTCCTCCAGAGCCCAGACCGGAAGCAGGTCCCGGACCGCCCGGTAGAAAGCGAACGACGTCCTCTGGCATTGTGTCTCCGACTTGTAGTCTGCTCGGCGATCAAACTGCTGCGTATCCCACGGCATGGCCTCCACAAAGACCTGGAGCAAGACCTGGAGCAAGACCTGTAGACTGTGCCGAGACAGGGCACGGGGCTGCAGAGGACTGCTTTGTGTCGACAGAGTTTACTGGGAGAAGACCACACGTGTGTCTGTCGGCTGTGTGTGTTCTGCCTGTGTCCGTTGTCGTGTCTGTTGCTGTGTTTTCACACAGCCGCCGTTTCAAACCCCTGCCCCGGACTCCATGGGGGTCTTTTATAGCTGCTGGGACTCCTGGTGGTCTTCCATTGGCTGTCGTTTATTCCAAGCTTGGACAAAATGTGACGTCACCGGCTGGTCAAAGTCCGCCGTCCTCCACTTTGTCCTTATTTGCAGGGCGCCTGTTTGTTTGCGCTGCTATCAGGCGGCACCGCATAGCGAACATTGCGCACGAACAGCTGAGGCTCCTGTTATGTAAGAGACCCGCTGCCAGACCAGAGACACATCACTGCTGCCCTGCCACACATGATATCACATCTGCTGTTTCATAACAGCAAACAAGACCCCACAAACTCCGCTCGGGGTGTCGCAGCATTAGAGCACGAGCTTGTCATACAAAGCCCGCGGACTGGAGGTGGAGGCTCTGCAGCAGCGCGCCGCCGTTTCGGCACCTCTCGTTGTTGCGCTGAGGGTCAATAAACACACGTCTTTCACACGATGTGTGGCTACCGGCGCTCATTAAACCCTCCACTGCGCCCTCTGCCGGCTGTACACGAGAAGCTCTGAACTCTTCTTTCAGCTGCTCCCGTTAGGGGGCGCCTCCGTGGATCATCAGTTTCTAGCTCTTCCTGTCCTCTGCACCTTCCTCTGTCACACCAGCCACCTGCATGTCCTCCCTCACCACATCCATAAACCGCCTCTTTGGCCTCCCTCTTCTCCTCTTCCCTGGCAGCTCCATATTCAGCATCCTTCTCCCAATATACCCAGCATCTCTCCTCCACACATGTCCAGACCATCTCACTCGCTCCTCCACACATGTCCAAGCCATCTCACTCTCTCCTCCACACATGTCCAAACCATCTCAATCACTCCTCCACACATGTCCAAGCCATCTCACTCTCTCCTCCACACATGTCCAAGCCATCTCAATCACTCCTCCACACATGTCCAAGCCATCTCACTCTCTCCTCCACACATGTCCAAACCATCTCAATCTCTCCTCCACACACATCCAAACCATCTCAATCACTCCTCCACACATCCAAGCCATCTCACTCTCTCCTCCATACGTCCAAACCATCTCAATCTCTCCTCCACACACATCCAAACCATCTCAATCACTCCTCCACACATCCAAGCCATCTCACTTTCTCCCCCACACATCCAAGCCATCTCACTTTCTCCTCCACACATCCAAGCCATCTCACTCGCTCCTCCACACATGTCCAAGCCATTCTCCTCCACATGTGTCCAAACCATCTCAATCTCTCCTCTACACATCCGAACTATCTCACTCTCCCATCCACATGTCCAAGCCATCTCAATCTCTCCTCCCCACATGTCCAAACCATCTCACTCTCTCCTCTCCACATGTCCAAGTCATTCTCCTCCACACATGTCCAAGCCATCTCATTCTCTCCTCCACACAAGTCCAAACCATCTCAATCTCTCCTCCCCACATGTCCAAACCATCTCACTCTCTCCTCTCCACATGTCCAAGTCATTCTCCTCCACACATGTCCAAGCCATCTCATTCTCTCCTCCACACATGTCCAAGCCATCTCAATCTCTCCTCCACACGTCCAAGCCATCTCACTCTCTCCTCCACACATGTCCAAGCCATCTCAATCTCTCCTCCACACATGTCCAAGCCATCTCATTCTCTCCTCCACACATGTCCAAGCCATCTCATTCTCTCCTCCACACATGTCCAAGCCATCTCAGTCTCTCCTCCACACATGTCCAAGCCATCTCACTCTCTCCTCCACACACCAAACCATCTCAATCTCTCCACCGCACATGTCCAAACCATCTCAATCTCTCCTCCCCACATGTCCAAACCATCTCACTCTCTCCTCTCCACATGTCCAAGTCATTCTCCTCCACACATGTCCAAGCCATCTCAATCTCTCCTCCACACATGTCCAAGCCATCTCAATCTCTCCTCCACACATGTCCAAGCCATCTCACTCTCTCCTCCACACATGTCCAAGCCATCTCAATCTCTCCTCCACACATGTCCAAGCCATCTCATTCTCTCCTCCACACATGTCCAAGCCATCTCATTCTCTCCTCCACACATGTCCAAGCCATCTCAGTCTCTCCTCCACACATGTCCAAACCATCTCACTCTCTCCTCCACACACCAAACCATCTCAATCTCTCCACCGCACATGTCCAAACCATCTCAATCTCTCCACCGCACATGTCCAAACCATCTCACTCTCTCCTCCACACATGTCCAAACCATCTCAATCTTGTCTGTCTTGCTTTGTCTCCAAACCGTCCAACCTGAGCTGTCCCTCCAATATACTCGTTCCTAATCCCTTCTCTCTAATATACCAGTCACACTTTATTTGTATTATAGCGCTGTTCATACAAACACATGTAACAAAAAGTGCTTCACACAGTTTAAAAAGAAAACCAGACAAATGTTATAAAAGGACACACAAGTTTAAAACTGAGTTAGTAGAATAAATGAAAGTGCCATAAAAACAGATTAGTAACAACAATCACAGCCGTCGCCATTGGTGTGTCTCGTGTCTGATGATCTATTGCAAGAGATTAAGGTGTGTGCTTAAAAACTTGGAGCCATTCGCTAAAACCTTGATTAAAGTGGTTATCAGGTCGCGACGCTGGTCCACACTGCTTGGCCTGGGAGGATCTAGTTCCATGGCAACACAAGAGTGAAGACGATGGGATCTGCCACAGGTTGCACCCAAGTGATGGTCGGATTGGGAGTCCCGACTGCCCACTTGTTAGGCGCTTACGAGCCAGGGATGTGTGGGATTTCTATAACCGCCAGTCCGCGGTCCCGTTAGGCTTTAGCCAGCTGAGTGCTGCCCAGGTTACGCCAGCTCCACAAGTGAAGTCCGGTCAATACCGCGAGGAGGGGCCTATCCGGGGTTTGTCCCGCATGCAGGAATTGGTAGCCTGTACCGTTCAGCCTACATCACATGATGCTTCAGCAACACAATCACAGCAGAACATATAAAAATACCAAAATATACAAAACGGCCAGAAGGAGCAGTCTCTGAACTCCAGGACTGTTTTGAAAACACAGACTGGAGTATTTTTGCACATTCAGCTGCCCATGGCTCCCATACAGACATTAATGAACAGACATCTGCCATACTAGCCTACATTAACTTTTGCACTGAGACTCTCACAACAACAAAAATCAGTCCGCACCTTTCCAAACCAGAAACCCTGGATGACCAGTGAGGTCCGGCAGCTGCTGAAAGTCCGGGATACAGCGTTCAAGTCAGGTAACTGTGAGGCCTACAGCGCAGCCAGATCCAACCTCAAAAATGGCATCAGAACAGCCAAACATAAATATTTCCTATGAATAGAGGACCACTTTCACAATAACTCTGATCCCTGGCGAATGTGGCAAGGCATTCAGTCTATCACAGACTACAAAAGCTCCAATAGCGGTCCCACTGTCCATGATGCCTCCCTGCCAGACAAGCTAAATCATTTCTATGCCCGCTTCGACAAGGACAATACTGACCCAGCCACAAAAATCCCAGCCACCCAGAAAACCAGGTGCTCACTCTATCGATCACAGAGGTCAGAGAATCACTGCGCAGAGTGAACACACAGAAGGCTGCTGGACCGGACGGCATACCGGGTCGGGTCCTCTGGGAATGTGCCGACCAGCTGGCTGAGGTCTTCACAACTATATTTAACCTCTCGCTGTCCCAGTCCATGGTCCCAGCATGCTTTAAGACCACCTCTATCATTCCTGTCTCCAAGAAACCAAAACCCACATGTCTGAATGACTACCGACCCATAGCACTCACCCCCATTGCCATGAAGTGCTTTGAGAGACTGGTTCTGGCTCACATCAAAAACTTATCCCTCCCACATTCGACCCACATCAGTTCGTCTACCGTCCCAAAAGGTCTACTGAGGATGCCATTGCTGCTGCCCTGCACTTTGCTCTGACCCACCTTGAACTTAACAACACATACATCCGGATGCTGTTTATAGATTACAGCTCTGCCTTCAACACTATCATCCCCACCAAACTAACCACCAAACTCCTCTCCCTTGGCCTCAACTTCTCCCTCTGTAACTGGATCCTGGACTTCCTGACCAACAGACCTCAGTCTGTTAGGTTAGTTGACCACTCCTCCTCCACCCTGAGCCTCAGCACAGGTACCCCTCAAGGCTGTGTTCTGAGCCCCCTCCTTTTTTCCCTCTTTACCCACGACTGCCTGCCAACTCACCCTTCAAATGTTATAGTTAAGTTTGCAGATGACACCACAGTCATTGGCCGTATCACCAACAATGACGAGATGGCCTACAGGGATGAGATTCAGCACCTCACATCATGGTGTACTACCAACAATCTTGTCCTTAATGTGCAGAAGACAAAGGAGCTGATTGTGGACTTCAGGAGGTCTAGAAGCTGCAGCCACTCCCCCATACACATCAATGGGGTGGAAGTGGAGCGTGTTTCCAGCTTTAAATTCCCTGGAGTCCACATCAGCGAGGACCTTTCGTGGACATTAAACACCCAGGCCCTTGTGAAAAAGGCCCAACAATGCCTGCATTTCCTGAGGAGGCTGAGGAGCGCCCGTCTACCCCCCAAAATTCTCACCAACTTCTACCACTGCACCATAGAGAGCATCCTGACCATCTGCATCTCAGTGTGGTACGGCAACTGCACCTCAGTAGACCAGAAAGCTCTGCAGCGGGTCGTCAAGGCGGCACAGCATATCACCGGTACCCAGCTCCCAGCCATAAAAGACATTTATCACAAACGCTGCCTTCGAAGGGGTCTGAGCATCAGCAGAGATCCCACCCACCCCAACCATGGACTGTTCTCCCCCCTGCCCTCTGGGAGGCGCTACAGGAGCCTCAGAGCCCACACTACCAGGCTCAAAAACAGCTTCTTTCCCCAAGCTGTTGCCCACCTGAACCTGGCTACCCACTGAATGTCTGTAGATATTTTAAATATCTTGTACTCCAGCTCTTTCTCTTTTTTTTACTTATTTTAGCTTTTGGTCTTCATGTGTGTATATCTTGTACTGTGTTTGCTGTGTTTGTCTGTGTCTGTCTTGCACTGTTTGGTGAAGCCACAGCCCTCATTTCATTTTTAATATGTGCTGCACATTGTTTTTAATGACAATAAAATTAATTGAATTGAATTGAAAACATACTCACACACACACCACACACACACACACCACACACCACACACACCACACACACCACACACACGACACACCACACACACACACACACACACACGACACCACGCACACACACACACACACACCACACACACGACACACCACACACACACACACACACACACACACACACGACACACCACACACACACACACACACACACACACACACACACACACACACACACACACACACACACGGCACCACACACACACACACACACCACACACCACACACACGACACACCACACACACACACACACACACTTAGAACTTAACCGTAGGCTGTTTTAATAAGTAAGGTTTTTATCCTGCTTTTAAAAGCATCCAGTGTGGGGCCTCTCTCAGGTCCTCAGGCAGGGTGTCCTGTGTGGGGGCCTCTCTCAGGTCCTCAGGCAGTATCCACGGTGGGGCGTCTTTCAGGTCCTCAGGCAGGGTGTCCTGTGTGGGGGCCTCTCTCAGGTCCTCAGGCAGGGTGTCCTGTGTGGGGGCCTCTCTCAGGTCCTCAGGCAGGGTGTCCAGTGTGGGGGCCCCTGTCAGGTCCTCATGCAGGGCGTTCCACCTACTTGGGGCATAAATACAAAATGAAGCCTTCCCTGCTCTAGACCTAGTATGAGGGATGGTTAGAAGACCACTGCCATGGACCTGAGAGGTCTTGCTGGTCTGGAAGTAATTAGCACGTCGTTTATATAGCGTGGTGCAAGGCCATTTAGCGCTTTGTATACAATTAACAGAATTTTAAAATCGATTCTAGTTTTGACGGGGAGTCAAAGCAGAGATGTAAGAACAGGTGTAATGTGCTCATACTTTTTAGTTCCGGTGAGAACACGTGCTGCTGCATTTTGAATGAACTACAGTTAGCGCACAACTGATTTTGGGAGGCCGGTGAATAGTCCATTACAGTAGTCTAGTCTACTTGTTATAAATGTGTAACCCACTCAAAAATAACCTACAAGCAGGGTTATGTTATTTACAGTCTAATTTCCCATTTCTAGGTATATTTTGATTATATGTTTCACCTGCATATGATTGTAGTCCAGCAGAGGGCAGTAGTGGTGCTGCAGACAGTTAAAGCTACTGCGACGTTTCTCGGGGAGAGGAAGAGCGAAGTCGGAAAACAGCAGGGAGTAGTAAGTTGAAGTTGAAAGGCGAGCTCAACGCCAAAACGGACTGAAAGAAATAGTTCGAGGGGTTCTCCACAGAACCCGCCTCTAAGCAGGTAACACACAGAAGGGGGGTGCATTCTGGCGGGGTTTCCCAGAAATGTATTCTTTTCTCCGGTTGGTGTTTTTCTTGAGATGATTTGGGACAGTCCATTGAACAAATCGCCACCGGACGCGCGGCAGAAGAGCAGAGGGCGTGAAGAGGAACATCCGGCCAGCAACCGGAAGTGTTCTGCTCCACATGTCTTCATTTCTCGGGCAGATAAGCGCCGAGATCTCACCACACTTAATACAAAAACATACCACCCGGGTAGATCCACATTGTTTACTTTTAGTTTGGGGGGGGGGCTATTTCGTCAGAGCTCTGAAAGTTGTGTTTTTTCCATTTTCTATTTTGTGTTTAAGGTTACAGTAGAATAAATGCCGGCCGTTTGAGTAAAACGTAATAGGTGTTTTGGTGTTTTCATTCCTCTGCTCCTCTTTGAAAAGTACCTTAACCAAGCACTTGTAGTTTACTGTATACCTATCAAGTGCCCACCTTACAGACGTTTGGCGAGCCAGCCAGGAGGAGTAGGTGGAAAGAAAATTGAGACAGGTATTTCTTTTAAATTCTATGTTGCCGGTTGAACCTGTTTATTCAAACCGTAGCATTTGATTTATTTATTTTTTGTCAACACTTTTAGTTACTTTTGTGAATTGTGTGAAATTCTATGCAACCATGGATACTGAACAAATCTACAGTATAAATTTGAATAAGTCTGTGTATGTTGAGGGTATTACCACGGCTGATACTGATGCACAGATAACCCAACTCTGTTCAACGTTTGGGCGTATGAACAAAGTTCTTAGGGTGAGACAGACAGGACAAGATAATGGTGTTAAAGCTCTAGTGGAGTTCGAATCCGAGGAATGAGTCACAAACCTGGCATCTGACCTTCCACAGTACCTTCCCAGTGCCAGAGACCCTAACATTATGTGGCGTGTGGATAGGGCTTATAAAGTGGCTCCTACTCTTAAGAAATCCCCGTCCACAGTGCGGGCAGACCTCTTAAACTCGAGTGACAGCTCAAACTCTGATAGTGAACCAGATTCTGATGATAGTAGGACTCCTTTAGTCCATAAACCACACACCAAGATTGATCAAACTCAGCATGCTTCCCCTACATTTACCACTAAAGCAAAAAAACAGACAACAGTAACACAGTCAGCTCTAGTAAACGGAGGAGCCTCAGACAATGACATTTTCAATCCACCTAAAGTCCAGAAGATAATTGTAGAACATGTCATTAAAAACGACAACTCTAGCACATCAAGTCAGGGATCCAGATGGCTTCGTCCCTTTTCAGGCAAACTTCCTAAGCCTCCTAAATGAAGCGGACTTTCAGACATGGCCTCTCCATGTGGAGCTTATGATCCAGGACAAAACCCCTGTCGACATGCAGCGGCGTAAAATCCTAGAAAGCCTGCTTCCACCAGCGTCTGATTTAATCAGGCAGCTCGGCTCACATGCAGCTCCTCGCAATTATGTGAAACTTCTTGATTCAGCATATGGTTTAGTTGAGGATGGGGAAGAGATCTTTGCAAAGTTCCTTAGCACTCATGAAAATACGGGAGAGAAAGCCTCAGAATACCTGCAGCGATTGCAGATGCTGCTTGCTACAGCTATAAAGAGGGGTGGCGTTTGTACCGATAGTGGCCTGCGGGGGCGCTATACAGCTACTGCCTGTATGTATGTGCAGAGACCTGCAAATAAAGTTCCGTTATAGAAATGGCGACCAAGTGTGTGTGTGCTCAATGATACATGGTACCAGAGTGAGGCCAAACTAGCCTACAAAGATGAACAACATTCGGTCGCCAGAGGAGTTGGAGTGAAGTGGAAATGTCCACGAGAATTGGAAAGCTTTTAAGCAGAGTTTGGAGTTGTACGTGTGTGCAGTCGGTGTGGAAGATGCGAAGCTAGCATTGCTTCTCACGGTGGCAGGCAGAGCCGCGAGGGACGTTTTCAACACGTGTCAGCTTCCTGAGGAGGCGACGACCAAAAGTAGGATGTAGTGCTGGCAAAGTCTGAAGAATATTGCGCGCCAAAGAAAGACCGAGACGTAGGAACGGTATGTTTTCCGCAACAGAGTACAAGCCGAGTCAGAACCCACTGAACAGTTGGTCTCGGACTTGCGTTGGAAAAGCCAGTCGTGCAACGTTGGCACATTGTGTGACTCGCTAATAAGGGATCAGATAGTTATCGGCGTTTTCGACAAGAAAGTGAGAATGCAACTACTCAAAGAGTCCGATCGGAGCCTGGAGAAGGCAGGACAGATCTGCCAGGCGTCAGAGAGCACCAAGATGCAGCTCAAAGCATCCGAGCCCGAAGCTGCAGCAGCAGCGGCGGCGGTGGTGGTGGTGGATGCGGTACAGGAGAGGGCCGCCGCGAGCAAGAGGAACAGCAAAGGAAAGTCCCGCGCGCCCAAGTCCACAAAGGACACGGACTGTGACAGATGCGGGGGCAAACACGCTCCGAATAACTGCCCCGCTTACGGTGTGGACTGTCGCAAATGCAGAAAGAAGAATCACTACGCCCGGTGCTGCCTGTCAAAGAAGACGGTACAGGTGGTGCAAGGCAGCGACACCGACACGACCGACACAGAAGAGAACGATGAAAAGTTGTTTGTGGGAACTGTGGAGAGCGAGGAGGACAAAAAGGATGAGTGGGTAGCCAATCTGGAAATCAACGGAACGACAATGCCTCTGAAATTGGACACAGGGGCTCAGGTGAACATACTGACGATGAAAGACTTTAATAAACTGTACAAGAAGCCAAAAGTGCATGTGAAAAAGGTAAATCTGAGAACGTACAATGATGAACCGATTCCTACAAAAGGGGTATGTAGAGTCACACTGTCAAGGGATGGGCGCTCTGTTAAGGCTATGTTTGTGTTGGTTGAGGGCGATAGACAGCCCATGCTAGGTCTGAAATCCTGTGAGAGATTGGGTCTTATCAAAAGAGCGCATGTAATTGACAGGTCTGTAGTGACATCTAGTGGTGCAGCTGACAAACAGCATGAACTGTAGCTGACACAGAGGAGACAAGAGAGCAATACAGGGACGTATTCAGTGGTATAGGATGCCTACCTGGGCAGTACAGAATCCAGTTAAAAGCAGATGCAGAACCGGTCGTCCACGCGGCAAGGAAGGTGTCGGTGACCCGTAAAGCTAGGCTGAAAGCAGAACTGCAATCCCTTATAGAGAAGGGCATAGTGAGGAAAATAGAGGAACCGACTGAGTGGGTCAGTTCTCTGGCAATAGTTGAGAAAAAGAATGGTGACTCAAGGCTCTGTATAGACCCAAAAGACCTGAACAAGTGGATCAAAAGAGAACACTACAAACTACCAACTAACTCAGACATCACTAGTGCTATGGCAGGCGCTTCTTCTTCTCCAAGTTAGACGCATCATCAGGGTTCTACCAGATCGTTCTAGACAAAGACAGCTCCAAACTGTGTACCTTTAACATGCCTTTTGGAAGGCACTGCTTTCTTCGCTTACCGTTTGGGATATGCTCAGCTCCAGAGGTGTTCCACAAAACAGTGCAGCAGCTGTTTGATGGTATGGAGGGTGTGGAGGGTGTGGGTGTGTTTATTGATGACATAGTGGTCTGGGGCAAAACAAAAAGAAGAACATGATGAGAGATTGCGCGGGGTGCTAGAACAAGCACGTAGATCAGGGCTTAAACTAAACAAGTCGAAATGTGAGTTTGGGATGACAGAGGTTACTTACCTAGGTGAAAAGGTGTCCGCAGAAGGGATACGGCCTGATCCAGAAAAGATAAGGGCGATAGTAGAGATGCCAGCGCCAAAAGACAAAACAGACCTGCAAAGAGCGTTAGGGCTAGTCAACTACATGGGGAAGTTTATACCAAATATGTCTGCTAACACAAAGGCCCTCCGTAGTCTACTGGAAAAGCAAAATGAATGGCAGTGGGAGCACGAACATGCAAACGAGTGGGAGGTGTTAAAGGCCAACCTGATCAAAGAGCCGGTGTTAAAATACTATGATGTCGACAAACCAGTCAAAGTCTCAACTGACGCATCCAAAGAGGGTCTCGGAGCGGTGCTGCTCCAACTACACGGCACACAATGGTCTCCTGTTGCTTACGCATCCCGAACAATGTCACCTGCAGAGCGCAACTATGCACAAATCAAGAGGAGACATTAGGCGCAGTTTTCGGATGTGAAAAGTTCCACGAATATATCTATGGAAGGGAAATAATACTAGAGACTGATCACAAGCCGCTTATTGCCATTTCCAGAAAGCCACTTGGGGATGCACCGCAACGCATCCAGCGTCTCATGTTACGTCTACAGAAGTACCACATGACATTCGAGTTTACTCCGGGAAAGTACTTAGTAGTGGCAAACGCTCTCAGCAGAGCGAGTTTGAGGGGCACGGCCCCGAGCAGCACCGAGCAGGAGGTGCAAATCCACGTGGACTGCGTGAAAGGCCAGCTGCCTGCATCAAACGAGAAATGGGCCCAGCTCGCGCAGGAAACGGCAAGCGACAGAGAGTTGCAGGATGTCATAGCAGCCGTCCTCTCACCAGGGGATGAGGCCAGGATACTGCCAAGTCCGTATCGCCACACCAGAGATGAACTGCCAGTGATCGACGGGGTACTCCTAAAAGGCAAAAAAAATAGTAGTTCCCAGCTCCATGAGATCAGAGATGGCTAAGTTAGCACATGAGGGCCATTTGGGAATCGAGAAAAGCAAGAGGCAGGCTCGTGATGTACTGTTTTGGCCATACATGAACAGAGATATTGAGACTCTAGTACAGCGATGTGAGATATGCCAACAGCATAGGTACATGCAGCCTAGAGAGCCACTTCTGCCTCATAGCAAACCGACCGAGCCATGGAGAAAAGTAGGTGCAGACCTATTTTAGCTGAAAGGGAGAGACTATTTAATCATAGTTGACTACAATTCAAACTATCCAGAATATGCACTGTTGTCTGATACTACAGCAAAGCAAGTGATCACTCATTCTAAGTCCATTTTCGCAAGGCATGGTATTCCAGAAACCTTAGTAAGTGGTAATGGGCCGCAGTTTAGTTGTCAGGAGTTCGCAGACTTCGCTAAACAGTATGGATTCAAGCATGTAACCTCAAGCCCACTGTACCCGCAGTCAAATGGTCTAGCGGAAAAGGGAGTGCAAATCGTCAAACGGCTGCTAAAGAAAGCAGCGGAAGCGGGTGAGGACCCGTACCTGGCCGTCCTCAACTACAGAGCTTCACCGCTGGAATGTGGCCGCTCGCCAGCAGAGTTGCTGATGAACAGGAAGCTCAAGACAAAGCTGCCGTCAGTGGAGCACCTGCTCCAGCGCGCTGACCACCGCACACAGAGAGAGCACAGGTCCAAACATGCCTATGACAAAAGAGCACGGCCCTTAGGACCTCTGGAACGAGAGGACCTACTGAGAGTCAGATGTGATGGAAGATGGGGACCAGTCACAAAAGGCCTCAAAGAGACTGCTCCAAGACCATATGAGGTACTTACCAAGAGCGGCAACACAATCCGCAGGAACCGGAGACACCTGCTGAAGATTCCATGCTTGGAACCACAGCCTGTAGAGAATGGCCATGACAGGGAGGCTCCGGGAGAGCAAATACGTAGAAGGGGGGCATACACAGACAGCCCTCCTGTCGTCGAGTCACCCTCACCTGGGGGGGGAGCGGGTTCAGCCACCATCCCTGGGGGTGGAGCGGGTTCAAAGGCCAAGTAGAACCATTGTCAGACCTAGGAGACTTGTAGAGGAGTGCTTATAACACACACAGAGTGGGTTTTTATTTTTTATTTTTGTGTTTTTATTGCAGCCTTGGAGTTCTGTTCCTGGGGTCATGTTAGGTTCTGGACTCATGTTATTTGTAAAATTATGCTGTATGGTTCCAAAGCAGTGCTTAATTTTGAGAAGAAAAAAAAGGGGGGAGGTAAAGAGAAGTGTAATAATTGTACTGTTACAGAGTACCGTTACGTTGTGTTATTTGTACAAGCTTGAAAGTGCATTTTGAGAATTCTAGTCAGTATGCTAAGCTATAGATACAGACTTGTTGTTATTGCAAGAGAACCATATTGAAGATAATCATCTGTTATTCTTTAAGATTAACTTTATCTTAATATATAGAAAAAGGGAGGTGTACCGATAGTGGCCTGTAGGGGCGCTATACAGCTACTGCCTGTATGTATGTGCAGAGACCTGCAAATAAAGTTCAGTTATAGAAATGGCGACCAAGTGTGTGCGTGCTCAATGATACAGCGTTGCAAAAGCAGATGCTAATAAGCAGTTATTGCGACAGTTTCAGCGTGGATGCTGGGATCAGTCTCTCATCCTGGAACTGCAGTTAGGGCTTAAATCAGAAACACCTCCCGATTTCTCTGACTTCTTACTACAGTTGAGGACAGGGGAAGGCAGGAGGGCTGCAAAGCAAGATCGCATGCAGCGTCATTTAGGGAGCACAAAGCCCAAATCTTCTGTGAATATGCAACTCGTGCATGAAACGCCTTTCTCTTACAATGCAAGCACAAATGTGCTCTAAACATACATCACAGAGACCGAGGATTTATGGAATCAGGTTGGAGAACTAAAAATGCAACTTACCAAAAAGGGAGAGCAAAGGAGGCAGAAACATGCTAACAAAACAAATTCATCCCAAGAAACCCCTTCAGCTAGTGCAGCCGAAATTCAAGCCCGACAAATAGCACCAAAACCCAGGCCAAAGGTTTGATTCTGTTTCAAATGTGGTAATGATGGCCATCTAGCAAGACAATGTGAAAATCCTCCAAATAAGCTTTTGGTGGATCAGAAATATAAGGAACTGAAAGCAAGACAAGATGAATGGCAAACCAAATATGGACATTTAAACTGGACAGGGTCGCAGTGGAGGGAATAACTGCACCCAGAAGAAAAACAGAAACGTCCCACGCAAAGTCAAGAAATCAAACCAGTCACCTATAAAACTCATTCTCCTGCTCAGTCATTTGATGGTGTTCTCCCAAGAGGATTGATAGGGCCAAAATGTACATCAACTGTCATCATTGAGGGAGTTCAGTGTTATAGCCTTCTAGATTCAGGTTCCCAGGTTACCACTATTTCAAAGTCTTTCCATCAAAGTCACCTTTCACATCAGCCCATTTTCACCATTCAAGACCCTTTAGACATAGAGGGTGCTGGTGGTCAGGATGTACCCTAGTTGGGTTATATCCAAACCCATATTGATTTTCCAAAGGACATACACTACCGTTCAAAAGTTTGGGATCACCCAAACAATTTTGTGTTTTCCATGAAAAGTCACACTTATTCACCACCATATGTTGTGAAATGAATAGAAAATAGAGTCAAGACATTGACAAGGTTAGAAATAATGATTTGTATTTGAAATAAGATTGTTTTTACATCAAACTTTGCTTTCGTCAAAGAATCCTCCATTTGCAGCAATTACAGCATTGCAGACCTTTGGCATTCTAGCTGTTAATTTGTTGAGGTAATCTGGAGAAATTGCACCCCACGCTTCCAGAAGCAGCTCCCACAAGTTGGATTGGTTGGATGGGCACTTCTTTGAGCAGATTGAGTTTCTGGAGCATCACATTTGTGGGGTCAATTAAACGCTCAAAATGGCCAGAAAAAGAGAACTTTCATCTGAAACTCGACAGTCTATTCTTGTTCTTAGAAATGAAGGCTATTCCATGCGAGAAATTGCTAAGAAATTGAAGATTTCCTACACCGGTGTGTACTACTCCCTTCAGAGGACAGCACAAACAGGCTCTAACCAGAGTAGAAAAAGAAGTGGGAGGCCGCGTTGCACAACTGAGCAAGAAGATAAGTACATTAGAGTCTCTAGTTTGAGAAACAGACGCCTCACAGGTCCCCAACTGGCATCTTCATTAAATAGTACCTGTTAGAGCCTGTTTGTGCTGTCCTCTGAAGGGAGTAGTACACACCGGTGTAGGAAATCTTCAATTTCTTAGCAATTTCTCGCATGGAATAGCCTTCATTTCTAAGAACAAGAATAGACTGTCGAGTTTCAGATGAAAGTTCTCTTTTTCTGGCCATTTTGAGCGTTTAATTGACCCCACAAATGTGATGCTCCAGAAACTCAATCTGCTCAAAGAAGTGCCCATCCAACCAATCCAACTTGTGGGAGCTGCTTCTGGAAGCGTGGGGTGCAATTTCTCCAGATTACCTCAACAAATTAACAGCTAGAATGCCAAAGGTCTGCAATGCTGTAATTGCTGCAAATGGAGGATTCTTTGACGAAAGCAAAGTTTGATGTAAAAAAAATCTTATTTCAAATACAAATCATTATTTCTAACCTTGTCAATGTCTTGACTCTATTTTCTATTCATTTCACAACATATGGTGGTGAATAAGTGTGACTTTTCATGGAAAACACAAAATTGTTTGGGTGATCCCAAACTTTTGAACGGTAGTGTATGCCTTACCCAACATCGAAAAATCCTTTTCAGTTTTGACTGGGTCAAAGTGGTTCTCTATTATAGATCTTAAGTCTGGCTATTATCAAGTGGAGATGGAGGAGGAAGACAA
The DNA here is from genome assembly GCF_029633865.1 of Lampris incognitus. NCBI lineage: Eukaryota > Metazoa > Chordata > Actinopteri > Lampriformes > Lampridae > Lampris > Lampris incognitus. The sequence continues at coordinate 535,939 of NC_079226.1, forward strand.
ATGCAAAACAGCTTTTGTGACACCAGTGGGGTTCTGGGAATTTAATAGAATGCCGCAGGGATTTACAAATGCCCCCAGTAGTTTTCAGAGGGTAATTGAGAAGTGCATCGGTGGAATGAATTTGCGTGAAATCCTGGTTTTTCTTGACGATGTTATTGTTTTCTCAGCTACACTTGAAGAACATGAAGACCGATGACTCAGAGTTCTCCAGAGATTAAAGGAATTCGGTTTAAAGCTTTCACCTGAGAAATGTCAGTTATTCAGAACATCTGTTAAATATCTCAGTCATGTTGTGCCTGCTAATGGTGTAGAGACTGACCCAGCCAAGATAGCTGCCCTCACAACGTGGCCCAGGCCTAATAATATCAAGGAGCTTAAGTCTTTTCTGGGATTTGCCGGATATTACAGGAGGTTCATAAAGGACTACTCCAAAATCGCAAGGCCTCTGAATGATTTAACAGCTGGGTACCTGCCACAGAAGAGGAAGTCGGCCTCTTCACACAGCAGCTCAAAATGTCCCTCAAGTGTAGATTTCAAAAAGCCCCTCAATGACAAATGGACATCAGCCTGCGAACATGCATTCAAGACTCTCATCCAAAAGCTCACAACAGCTCCGATTCTTGGGTTTGCAGACCCGAAGAAACCCTTTGTTGTACATAAAGACGCGAGCACCCATGGCCTTGATGCGGCTCTATATCAAGAGCAGGAAGGCAAATTGAGAATAATAGGCTATGAGCAGGGGACTCAACCGATGTGAACAAAGATACCCTGCACATAAGCTTGAATTTCTGTCTCTGAAGTGGGCAGTCACAGAGAAGTTTTATGACTATCTCTATGGAGCGAAATTCACAGTTGTTACCGACAACAACCCACTGACATATGTATTGACATCTACCAAGCTGGATGCAGCAGGACACCGCTGGCTGGCTGCCCTTTCCAGCTTTGACTTTAATATCCAGTATAGAGCTGGGAAGAAGAACCAAGATGCAGATGGTCTCTCAACGCGTCCACATCCTCATGATCAATACCAACCTGATTTCACTTCCCAAGAAGAGAATAATCATATTCAGCGGTTCATTGCTCAGTTCCTACAGGATGACAGAGGAGCAGATTTCCCATCCGAGACGGTGAAGGCAGTGTGTCAGAGACACCAGCACATTTCAGCAGCAGGTACAGAGCCAGACTTCCAGCTGCCTGTACCAATTGAGTGCTTAGCAATTGAGGCCTCTGCCATCCCTGTAGGGTTCTACCAAGCTGATGTACTTGGGTCATGTACGCTGCCACAAATGCTTGAAGACTGGGCACGTGAGCAAAGACAAGATCCGGTCATCGGTAGAGTAATAGATATTGTCGAAGCAGGAAAGCGACTCTCATATAGAGTAAGGTGTCAGGAAGACAGAGAGGTCCAGCTGATGTTGAGAGTAATGGAGCAGTTGTTCTTCTCAAATGAGGTCCTATATTGAAAGCGCATAAGCCAAGGTAAGCCTTTCCATCAACTTATCCTTCCCACAAGATACAGGAAAACAACACTAGAGAACCTCCATGATGCTGTTGGACACATGGGTACTGATAGAACACTGGATTTGGTTCGTGCCCGGTTTTATTGGCCCTGAATGGCCATGGATGTGGGTGAAAAAATCAGGACTTGTGAGAGGCGTATACGGAGAAAGGCATGAGTAGAAAGAAGCGCTCCCCTGGTGAATATAAAGACCAGCCGTCCTTTGGAGTTGGTCTGTATGGACTATCTTTCACTGGAGCCACATGGAAAAGGAACAAAGAACATCTTGAGCATAACGGACCACTTTACTAAATATGCAGTGGCGGTACCAACAGCCGATCAAAAGGCAAGAACAGTGGCAAAAGCTTTATGGAACGATTTTTTCATTCATTTTTGTTTCCCTGAGCGGTTGCACAGCGACCAAGGTCGCGACTTTGAATCAGCCCTGATCAAAGACCTCTGTATGCTACTTGGCATAAAAAAGACGAGGACAACGCCTTACCACCCACGTGCAAATCCTATGGAGCGATTCAACAGAACACTCCTTGAAATGCTGGGAACACTTGCAGAGGGAGACAAAGTGAGGTGGAGAGATTTTGTGCAGCCCCTTGTCCATGCATATAATTGCACTAAAAATGACACTACAGGCTATTCCCCCTATCAGCTGATGTTTGGTCAGCAACCGAGACTTCCAGTCGACATAGCTTTTGGACTGAACCCAGAGGGAAGTAGTAAACTGTCCCACTCTGAATATGTCAAGAAATTGACAGAGTCTAATGGAAAGCTATCGGCTGGCTACTGAACACAGTCTGAATAATGCTTTACAGAACAAGCGGAGGTTTGATGGCAAAGTAAGAGAGTCCACACTGGGAGCTGGAGACAGAGTCCTTGTGCGGAATGTCGGCATCAGAGGGAAGCAGAAAATCGCTGATCGATGGAGTGAAACCATATTCAAAGTTGTTAAACAGATCCAACACTCCCCTGTCTATGTCGTTGTGCAAGTGTAACAGAGTTGAAAATGACCTCACTCAGATAAAGTGAATTCTCCAAAATTTGTATTTTAACATGTTATTGTAATCCAATGCTTTTTGATGGTTTGTGTAAACCCCAGATGTTGTACCGCATTCACTAAGGTTAAATATGAGGCTGCGCGACTGTTGGTCTATTTACTCTCACTTTGACACATTTTGGGCATTTGCGCTACCCGTACCTGAGAGAGCTAGACCAGTGGTTCTCAACCTTTTTGGGGTCCTGGACCCCCTGCGTATTTTTGATCTACCCTGAGGACCCCTCCACCTGATCTTGGGGGAGGGGGGTTGCAATTTGATAGAAACAGTAGAAACTGCATTTTAAATTGCATTATAGCATTTATTCACTCTTTGGGGCAAAAATAAGAGCTTTCAGTTATAACTTAGATATAGTTAACAAAACAGAATTCTTATGCAGTAACTTTCAGATATATGTAACAAAACAGAATTCTTATGCAGTAACTTTCAGATATATGTAACAAAACAGAATATGTATTCAGTAACTTTCAGATATATGTAACAAAACAGAATATGTATGCAGTAACTTTCAGATATATGTGACAAAACAGAATATGTATTCAGTAACTTTCAGATATATGTAACAACAGAATTTTTATGCAGTAACTTTTAACAATGCAAACGGGAGTGAGATCTCTTATTAAAATACAATAAATTACACTTGTGTAACAGATGTAATTAGAGAAAAAAGTCCTGTTACCCTTTATAGTTTAGGTAGATAAAGGTCTCAGTCACATTTGAGTAAAATAATCCTATTTCTATAAATGTCATAGGATCTTTTTTTTAAAGATATTTTATTTTCACGGACCCCTTGCAATTACACCACGGACCACTAGGGGTCCGCGGACCCCCGGTTGAGAAACACTGAGCTAGACCATCTCTCCGCTGGAGGTAAGCAGGCTTTGGGAGCGCTCCGTGAATAATTTGATATTTTAATAAATGAACATGTTTTCTTTGCAAACTATGGGTTGGATATAAATGTATGCAGTAAGTTGTACTAACTGGTGCTCTGGAAAAGTAACGATAGGAAGTGAGTTGTAAGTGTTTTAACCGAGTTAACGTATAATGTTGGCGGCAGCCCCGCTGCGCTGTGCGCCATGGAGAGCATTGTTCTTATTGTGGTTTTTATGCTGTTTTAGACTTGTATGCAGTCGCCTTGCAGCAGAAACCTCATGGATTGTTGTTTCATTTGTGAATGCAGGTACGTGGTTTATGTATAATGTAAATGTGTAAGAACTTGGTTATGAATATTGCAAGAGTCAAGAATTTCTATGTTAAAACTAGACGATCACTCAGTGCGCTATGCCAGTGCTGTCTGTCCTTTTGTTTGGTTTGTTTTGTACTTTTGTTTACACGAAGATTAATGAGTTGTGCATTTAGATTTCCATGTAAGTTTAGTATGCTATGCAACGCACGAGGCTAGCCAGGAGAAACATTGTTTGCTAGCTCATGCACGAGAGAGCTAGACCATCTCCGCTGGAGACTTGTATGCAGTCGCCTTGCAGCAGAAACCTCATGGATTGTTGTTTCATTTGTGAATGCAGGCGATAAAAGGAAGGAGCCCCTGGTCTGAATCTCTATCACGAACACCTGCACAAGTGAGGGTCGTTACACCAGAACACACAAGTGGACCTGAAAGAGTCTTACACAGAGACCTGCTTTTGCCGTGTGGCTTTTTCCCATCCACCATCACAGAAGCATATCCCCAAAAGTTAAAGTCCAGACAGGAACCTAATAACTCACTACTTACTGGTGCGGATGGAGTTGAAGATGAAGAGGATGTGTTTGAAATGGAGGATGACGTCGAGTATTACTCCCATTATGACCAGCCTTTGACTGAAACAGAAATCACTCAAGCTTATGCTGAACAGGACAATGGGATTTTACGAGAGGGAACCAGACGAGGAAAAGTCTCACACTGAAGGTTTTAATGACAAGGATGCTCAGGTGGAAAAGGAGTTTGTCCCCGAGAGTCAGAAAGCCAACACGAGCTTTGACATGTCTACACTAAACCCTGAAGCTCCGGTGTTCCAACCTGAGAATATTGGACATGATGGAAACAGCAAGGCAGGTCAAGTCCAACACTCATTGGTACCTGACATTCTAAGAGCTGAGGAAAGCCTTCCTAATGTTCCTGCCACAGACCTAAGTGAGCGTTGTAGCCCCAAAAATGGAGTCATGGAGATGACCAAGGAGAGGGGAAATGTAAAAGAACAAATAGAGTCAGAGAAGACTGAGGTTGCTACTGAGGTTGAGGTGCCATTAAGAAGATCATCCAGGGATAAAACGGCTCCCCAAAAGCTGACCTACCCAACTTTAGGGAACCCATTTGTCACTGTTATGCGCTCAGTTTTAACTGGGTTAGACCAAGCTTTCTCCCAAACCCATACCTTTGTACCTTACATATGTCATTTAACACCTTTAACATCTGAGGTTGCTTGCTTGCTGGTTGTCCATCGTGCCCGATGATGACCATCTTCTTCTATTTGTGGGTCCTTTGAGGACTCAGATAGCAGAAGATACCTGCGCAGAGATGGTTTTTAAAGTGGCATGGGGGGTGCGCTTCTCCCAACGCCACATGACTTGATTGTAGAGGAGATGGTTCCGATGGCAAGGGGGATCCCTAGACGACCGGCACCTCCACACAACTGCAGGGGGCTGCCGGAAATCCAGTTTTTCGGAAACCGCCTCGAAGCGTGCCGCCACAGCTTGCTTTTCTGTTGGGGTAAGCTCCCTTAGCCTTATGTCTTCCCAGACTCACCCACAAGGCAGCGGGGCAGTGGTTGATAGGTGCCAGGGCGTGTCCACCAGGGTGGGCCTGCACACCATATCTCTGGGGCCCACTGCTGCTCCGAGATCCCCTGCCAAGTTAGCCTGGGGCCGCAAGACCCCAGTTACCATGTGTGGCTACGGGGAGGCCTGGCAGGAGTCTTGGTGAAGGAGAGGCTATGTACTGGCAAGGGAAGGGTTACACGCTAGCATGCTTCCCTATTCGCCACAAAGGCTAGCCAGCGGCAGCAAGCTAAGGGCAGGAAGGACACAAGCGGGTTGGAAGAACACATGCACCTTCCCTCCAACTACACACTGCTGCACTAGACGCATCACAACACCCTGTGTGTATGTACACACACACACACTACATCTGAGGTAGTGTAGGGTGCAACATGCAAGGATGCATGCAGATTAGGGGGGGGATGTAACCCACTCAAAAATAACCTACAAGCAGGGTTATGTTATTTACAGTCTAATTTCCCATTTCTAGGTATATTTTGATTATATGTTTCACCTGCATATGATTGTAGTCCAGCAGAGGGCAGTAGTGGTGCTGCAGACAGTTAAAGCTACTGCGACGTTTCTCGGGGAGAGGAAGAGCGAAGTCGGAAAACAGCAGGGAGTAGTAAGTTGAAGTTGAAAGGCGAGCTCAACGCCAAAACGGACTGAAAGAAATAGTTCGAGGGGTTCTCCACAGAACCCGCCTCTAAGCAGGTAACACACAGAAGGGGGGTGCATTCTGGCGGGGTTTCCCAGAAATGTATTCTTTTCTCCGGTTGGTGTTTTTCTTGAGATGATTTGGGACAGTCCATTGAACAAATCGCCACCGGACGCGCGGCAGAAGAGCAGAGGGCGTGAAGAGGAACATCCGGCCAGCAACCGGAAGTGTTCTGCTCCACATGTCTTCATTTCATCGGGCAGATAAGCGCCGAGATCTCACCACACTTAATACAAAAACATACCACCCGGGTAGATCCACATTGTTTACTTTTAGTTTGGGGGGGGGACTATTTCGTCAGAGCTCTGAAAGTTGTGTTTTTTCCATTTTCTATTTTGTGTTTAAGGTTACAGTAGAATAAATGCCGGCCGTTTGAGTAAAACGTAATATTGTCCATGGGCCAGAGCCCAAAATTTCCTATTTTGGTACACTCAAGGTGGCAAAACTTACTTATAATTTTTGAAAGGATCCATGTCTGTAGATGATATTTTGGTATGATAACCATTCCTGAGTGGCAGCTGTATCACAGTTATCAGCTCATGAAGTTAACCACCCCCTAAAGTAAATTGCATTTTAGACGCTGGTGCATATCCTGGTTTAGCCTCATGGTCAGGACATTTTTCAATGTTCTATAATATTGTCTTTGGTATCATTTTAAAGGGGACCTTCTTAGCTTTCATTCAAGCCCTGTTGTGGATATTTCTCACAAATATAGAGGTCACTTGAGCTCTTCAACCCGTCAATAACACACATCTTTCTGGAATGTTCGCCTAAACTATATACTTTCTTTTAGCCCTGTGGCATCTAGGAATATCAGGGACACAAAACACAAAAACTGGAATACTCACAGGACTGTAAAGATTCAGGAAATGTATAATATACCCATACTATTTCATTGTGTGAGGTGATTGTGAACCTTAAATTAGAAGGGCATTATTACTAAGAAACTAACTAGACCAAAGCCAGTTAGTCCATGGGTCAGACCAGATATCGATATCACCCAAGGTGACACAATTTCACTGGTGCCATTTTATTTGGTACACTAACAGAAGTAAAATAATACATGATAACCTTTCCAAATGAGCAGCTATTTCATTTTTCTTTCAGGAAACCTGTTTCTGTGCCTCTCACGATTGTGTATTTGCCCAGATTTTTACAAATATAGCATTTCAACACCCCTGGTACTGATTAGCCTAGCTTAAACTCTGGGACAGTTCTTAGTTGGCCAACAACCAAGGATAACCAGTACTGTGTACTTCCATTCATTGTGCTAAGCTAGGCTAACGTGCAGCCAGATAGCTTTCTACTAAACACATATAGAGGAAACTGGTATCTATCTTCTTGTCTCACTCTGGAGAAGATTGTAAGCTAATTTCCCATAATGTTAGCATGTTCTTTTAATGTATATGTTAATATGATTAGTTAAAGTGGCTACGAGGAACTTTCATCTTGTGTTGATTTTAGCGGCCTCATGTGGACAAAATACAGCTGTTGCATAGCAACTAGGTAATGTATCTATTTGTGGCTATGTAAGATAAATAATGGTAATATGACGCTGGTGAAGCAAAGTAAACTTTGTTTTAGTAGTGTTCATACACCTAAGTTACATGTATTTGTTTGTATGTGGCAGGTGAAAACTGACTGAATATGGCCACTGGTGAACAAGCAAGTTTTTACCCAATACCAAAGCGCCCACGGGTGGAGTGCATTATCCACTGTTCTGATGATACAGATAAGCTGGTTTCACTACAAAGTGTCGACTCATGGAGAACTCTGCTCAGGGCAGCTCAGATACGAAATCATGCACCAGTTTTGAAACTGGCAAAAGACATTCCTGAGGGACAGATTCCAGCAATCTACTACCACAGAAAGTGTCGCAGTATCTTCACTATGAAGCAAATTCTTGATGGCCTCCTTGCAAAAGAAAAGAAAAGTTGTGTCTCTGCTGAAGAGAAACAATCTAAGAGAGTAGCTCGACATGCTCCAAGTACATCTAGGACTTATGATGCAGAGTGCATATTTTGTCAGAAAAACAGCAAATATTCCAAGAGACAGAATACGAGAGAAGTACTGGTGCAGTGTCGAGAACTGCGAGCTGATGCAAAGATCAGGAGTGCAGCCACAAAGAAAAGGGACAGCAGAATCCTTGCCATTGTGAGTAGAGACCTTGTAGCAGCTGAAGGGCACTACCACAGGTCATGCTATAGACTTTACACCAAAGAAGAGGTTTCCAAAGGAGAGGTTGCCAGCAATGAAGATGATGATGCTGCAGCCCAGTATGAAGTTGCTGTGAATAAGGCATACAATGAGCTGTTCCTCTTCATCAGGATGGAGCTTTTTGGCAATCCTCAAGTGATGACAATGACTGATCTCTCTTCTAGACTGGTAGCTTCAATGAACTCCCAAGGCATTGCCCAAGTCAAGGAATCAACCAAGAAGCACATAAGGCGAAACCTGGAGAGTGAGTTTGCTGGAGCCTTGCAGATATTCCCTGATGAGAAAGGAAAATTCCTCCTCTATCCCGATAACTTGTCCATGAGGGAACTTGCCAAAGAAAATCAGTCTATCAAAAGGGAGCTGCAGACCCTGAAAAGTGTCAGTGCACAAGATGTTATAGCCAAAGCAGCCATCAAATTGGGAGCAGACATTAAAAGTCAAGATGTTCCTCAAACCTGGCCGCCTGAAGTCAAACCAGAAGCAGAATGTCCTACCATTCCAGAGTCGCTCATTATCTTCCTGTACTCTCTACTCACAGGCTCAAATGATCCTGATCATGCATCCCAGAGAGTGCAGTGCCTTCTGCAGTCATTTGGCCATGACATAGTATATGCAGTGACATGTGGAAATACCAAGCCTTCCAAGCACATTGTTCTGCCATTCAGTGTCAAATCGTTGACAGGAAATGTAGAGTTGATAAACATCCTCAGCCGACTTGGTCACAGTGTGTCCTATTCACAGATGGAAGAGATCAACACTGCCCTGTGTCTCCAGAAACTCTCATCATCAGGGAGTGGCATTGCCCTTTCAACTAACATCCATCCTGGCATATTCACAACTTTAGCCTGGGACAATATCGACCGTCTTGAAGAAACTGTCAGTGGTGAGGGAACATCTCACAGAGTCAATGGGATTGCTGTGCAAGCAAAGCCAGTCAACCCACTTCCTGTCCAACCCATGCCCACTGTTCCCAAAACAAAGAAGAGAAGCATTGATGGACCCCCACCAATGTTACCAACTTACAATGCTGGACAACGGGTAGGGCCACCACAAAGCAAAAAGTCAGATGCCGATACTGCAGCCAATACTAAGCTTGCCAGAGAGAAAAACCTTCTTTGGGTCCTAGCACGCATGTCACAACAAGAAGAACAGTCAGTCAGCAGCTGGACAGGCTTCAACATCCTGACTCGAGGAGAGATGACGGTCATCCCCGACAATATAGGCTATCTGCCTACCATCAATGCTCCAGCGACACAAATGTCTACTGTCAACGAGGTGCTTAACCAGTCACTGAGCATCATGCAGTGCTTAGGCCTGAGGAAGATTGTCTGTGTCTTTGACCAAGCCCTGTATGCGAAGGCTGTCGAGATCACATGGAAACACCATGACAAGTTCCATGATATCATCGTTAGGCTTGGGGTATTCCACACCATCTGCACACTGCTGGCAATAATAGGAAAGCGTTTCCAAGATGCTGGACTCAAAGACCTCTGCATTGAGTCTGGCATGATTGCAGAAGGCTCAATTGCTGGTGTTATGGATGGCCGCAAGTACAACAGGGCAGTGCGACTACACAAGCTCCTGTATGAGGCTCTCATGCGACTGACCTTGAATGGTTTCCTGTCCTGGTTGGAAGAAACTCACAGGAATGACATGGTTCACCTGAATGAGACACTGAAGACCATTGACAGCCTTGGGAAAGAAGTCTCACAACATGCTTTGAAGGAGGTCCTCGAGAACAGCTCTTGTACACGCATCATGGATCTATTTGAAGTCTACCGTGAGTTCCTTAGAGGTGGAAACGGCAGCCTCTCGAACTTCTGGATGTCCTATTTGGACATGGTTGAAATCTTGTTGGGGCTCATCCGAGCATCCAGAGAGGGAGACTGGATGCTACACTTGGCTAGCCTTCGAGCAATGATCCCATGGTGCTTTGCTTATGACAGGATGAATTATGCACGCTACCTCCCCTACTACTACGCCCAGATGTCTGAGCTGCCCATCACACACCCAGATGTGTACACAGAATTCATGGAAGGAGGCTTCTCAGTCCAACTGGGCTCCACCAATCCCTTTGGCCGAATCCCTGTTGACCAAGCTATAGAAGAAACGGTGAACAAAGACACCCAAACAGCTGGAGGGACAAAGGGATTCAGCTTGACGCCAGGAGCTGTGACCAAATATTATCTCACAGCTGAGTATAGAAGCATGTACCTCAGACAGCTGAGAGACCTGACAGGTCAAGGCAGGTGCAAATGGTCTCATCCAGATCTACAGAGTCCAAGGATCAAGAGAGATGAAGCAGATGTCCAGTCTCTCATGGACCTTATGGAGAATAACTGGCTATGTCCCCTGATGAGATTGATTTGGTTAGCCTCTCCACTGGCAACACGGCTCCACCTGATGTGACCATAGATCTCTTGAGAGCTCTTGAGAAAGGAGAAGAGGCCTACCAAGCATTCCAGCAAACAAGGTTAGATGCAGACCCACCACCTGTGAAATTCCACGACAAGATGACCAAGCAAAGTCTGAAAACATTCTCCAATGTCAGCACAAAACAAGCTCATGGAAAGAAAGCACAGGATGTGGTTCTGAAGGCAGATAGAAACCTTTTCAGTCACATGATCCTCGTGGCTGAAAGCAGGAAGGTGAATCTGAAGGATGTCCTTGCCTACCCATTGGGCCCACTACCATGGGCACTGGCAAATGCTGATGGGTCCTTACGAAAAACAAACAAGGCTGCACTTGCCAGAGAGCTTGAAAAGAATGTATCTCCTGCAGAAGACATCCCAATCCCATCTACTTCCATCATTGATGGGATGAGCCTGGTCCAACAAATGAATGGCAACAACAAAACCTTTGCACAGGTGGCAGAGTCAGCCTTGACCCAGGTCCTCCATGAGGGAGCACAGAGTGGGAGGATTGATGTTGTTTTTGATGTCTATCACCAGACTTCGATCTAAGATGCTGAACGACTGAACCGGGGTGGAGACATCACTCTCCAGTACAAGAATCTTGCAGGGGGACACCACGTCCAGCAGTGGAGAAAATTTCTGTGCAGTTCCTCCAACAAGACCAGTCTCATCAAGTTTCTGGTGGAAGAGTGGAAACTCCCACGATACAGAGCTATGCTGCATGGCAAGGTGTTGTACATGACCTGTGAGGAAACCTGCTACAAGTTGACAGAAGATGGGTGTGAGGAAGCAGCAGAACTGCACTCCACACATGAAGAAGCTGACACCCGTCTGCTCCTGCATGCATTGCATGCAGCAAATGCGGGCTCAAAGTCAGTTATCATCACAGCTGAGGACACTGATGTCATGGTGCTTTGTCTTGGCTTCCAGAAGGACATCACCTGTCCCATCTACCAGAAGTGTGTGACTCAGAACCGCACACGGTTTGTCGACATCACCAAACTGGCAAGTTCACTTGGAGACAGCATCTGTGACAGCCCAATTGGCTTATATGCCTTCACAGGCTGCGACACTGTCAGTGCATTCGCTGGTCGAGGGAAGCTGAATGCCCTGAAGATAGTGAGAAAGCACACTTCCTGCCAAGAGACTTTTAGTCAACTGGGACAGACATGGAATGTGAGTGATGAGCTGTTCCAGAAAATTGAGCAGTTCACCTGTCGGATGTATGTTGCTAATAGCAGCACTGCTGAGGTGAACAAACTGCGTTATCAGCTCTTCTGCACCGAAAGGGGAGAGGTTGAGTCCAGCCAGCTGCCACCATGTAGAGACTGTCTCTTTATGCATGTTCAACGAGCCAACTATCAGGCAGCAATATGGAAGTGCTGTCTGCAGGCTAACCCTGTGGTGCCAAGCCCTACTGAGTATGGATGGACAGACGATGAAGGCAAGCTGGCCATTTACTGGATGCGCTCCCCACCTGCACCAGATATGGTCTTGGAAATGCTAACATGCAAGTGTGTGCATTCATGCAAAATGCCAAGCTGCATGTGCCTGTCAAATGGACTTCCATGCACAGACATGTGCAGGTTACAGACCTGCAGTAACCAAAAACAGCAGGATGGTCCAGAACTGGACTTTGAACTTGGGGAGTCAGATGATGAGAGAAACGAGCAGTTTGATGAATGACAGTGTGATGATTCTGATGGTATTACTGTGGTAGTAGTCTATTGATGCACAGGATGTTGATTCTGGACTTGGTTACCCAGAGCTTGATAACAATAATGTAACCATATTCACATATACCCATTACCCTACCCATTACCATTACATATACCCACTAATGATATGGGATTACATGTATCATTGACTAAGTATATGTAAATGTCAATGTTGTTTAAAATATTAAAATAGTTCATTACCTCACTATGGTATTCCTTTTTATCATGTATTTTGATTGTGTATTTAAACAAATGTATAGAGACCAGTTTGTGACCTAACTGGCTTTGGTCTAGTTCTCATTTAGGGCTCACAATCACCTCACACAATGAAATAGTATGGGTATATTATACATTTCCTGAATCTTTACAGTCCTGTGAGTATTCCAGTTTTTGTGTTTTGTGTCCCTGATATTCCTAGATGCCACAGGGCTAAAAGAAAGTATATAGTTTAGGCGAACATTGCAGAAAGATGTGTGTTATTGACGGGTTGAAGAGCTCAAGTGACCTCTATATTTGTGAGAAATATCCACAACAGGGCTTGAATGAAAGCTAAGAAGGTCCCCTTTAAAATGATACCAAAGACAATATTATAGAACATTGAAAAATGTCCTGACCATGAGGCTAAACCAGGATATGCACCAGCGTCTAAAATGCAATTTAGTTTAGCGGGTGGTTAACTTCATGAGCTGATAACTGTGATACAGCTGCCACTCAGGAATGGTTATCATACCAAAATATCATCTACAGACATGGATCCTTTCAAAAATTATAAGTAAGTTTTGCCACCTTGAGTGTACCGAAATATCGTCCGGCCCATGGACCAATAGGTGTTTTGGTGTTTTCATTCCTCTGCTCCTCTTTGAAAAGTATCTTAACCAAGCACTTGTAGTTTACTGTATACCTATCAAGTGCCCACCTTACAAATGCATGGGTTAATTTCTCACAGTCCGATTTTGATAGAAAGCTCCTTAGGTTTCAGATGGTAGAAGGCTGATTTTGTGAGATGACTGATGTGGCTCTTAATACTCGTTCCTAATCCGTCCTTCTTCATCACTCCCAATGAAGATCTTAGCATCTTCAGCTCTGCCACCTCCAGCTCCGCCTGCTGTCTCTTCATCAGTACTACTGTCTCCAGCCAAACATGACATCTGTAGTGATCTGGCCTGGCATGAACCCATACTGCTGCTCGCTGATCATCAGCTCTCCTCCTCTTAACCTAGCTTCCACTACTCTTTCCCATATCTGCATGCTGTGGCTGATCAACTTTACCACAGCTCTGCACATCGACCTTATTCTGGAAACATTGGTAACAGTATGAGAAGATCTGAAACATCTGTAATAAATCATGTTGAAGAAACATTTCAGCTTTCAGTTTAGTCCCGTTAAGAATGAAGATGAAGCAGACAGACGCCATGTTGGCTCTGTATATGAAGATGAAGCAGGCAGACGCCATGTTGGCTCTGTATATGAAGATGAAGCAGACAGACGCCATGTTGGCTCTGCATATGAAGATGAAGCAGACGGACGCCATGTTTTGTCTGTAGTTCTTTACAAAGCCGTTTCAAGTCTTTATTTTTAAATAGGTATTGTCTTGTGTTTATTGCATTTATTTAGAGCAATGGGGCCATACGACCACATAGGTCGTTTGTTCTGGACTCTGTTAGCATTGTTTAAGTTGAGACCTTAATTCTGTAGACGGGCTTTTATTATGAAGTACTTCCTGGTAATCAGGCAGCAGCCTTCCACCGTCTTACCAGTGCGTCGTGTGTGCCGCAGAGGGTTGTCCGCCAACCTTGATTCTTACGTCTTGATACACGCAGTGTTTGTAAGTATTTCAGTTTATGTGGCCTATATTTACTACAGCATTTCACAAGTCTATCCCATTCATTTCTCGGTTTATCTGTAGTATGTTATGTCGTGTCGGTTTGTGCTAGCTTGCTATGTGTTAGCATGTTCCCTTTCGCTCGTCGTTTGCTACGTTACGTCTGTATATTGGTTAGCCTACAGCTCGTATTTCGTCCACTGAGGCACTCCTATGTGTACTTTTGACATGTCTAATGTGTTCATATTGTGTACTTACTTTGTAGTACCTTCAATTTTGTAACTGCAGTGTTGTATTGTGTTTGTATATTTCAGTTTCACCTTTCACCTGTAGCGTGGTTCTCTGCGTTGTGTAGTTTGTGGGTGTGATTGACGACGCAACGACGACCAGGTAGACGATATCGTAGCGTAACGTGCATGGCTAACTAGACACGTAGGTCCTTGACTGGCGGGTCGGACCCTTTAGTCGACTGGTTAACGTTGTCGCTTGCGGAGTGGGAGACACGGGTTCGCGTCCCAGCTGTGGCGACGTTCTCCCGGACTGCCCGAGATGCATCTGGCTGCAGACAAAATGGCGGACCTCCACAAGAGGCACCTCCGTAGTTGACAGGAAATCACGTGACCTCCGCGGTTGACATGAAACCGGACGTTGGTCTTCTTCGTGTTGTTTTTAAGATTGCAATCCGCCATAAAACGGAAAGAAGTAGAAGCTACTGCGACAGCGGTAAGAAGATACTTTAAAAGGTTAGTTGTCTTTTCTAAGGTTTTATTCAATGTTGTCTATCAAACTTAATGTATGGAAGAATCCAGCGAGCGTGAGCATAACAACTCTTACCGGTATGGAGGAAATACATTGGAAATGTCAAGTGGCTCTAAGCATTTAGCTAACGTTAGCTAGCGATGCTTCGTTGCGTAGTTGTTGCAGGTCATGTAGCTAGCTAAGCACTTATTAAATATTGGTGTAAATGAATTAGTTTAATTGAGTTTAAAATGGATACTGTTTGAGGTTCGACGGATTACCCTTCAAAGTTGATTCCAACTGAAACGACATGCAAACTCTGTTCAGGCAATCCTAAATTGGAGGAAATCTTGCACATCACAGACGAAGCCAGAATAGTTGGCATGACTGATGTAATCCAAAGTAAGTTAAATGCATCCTTTAGTTTATTTAGTTTATAAAAGCACAGTGTGCATGGACATTAATCGTTTGATTAACCATATACAGCTGATTTAATGGCCTAATTTATATCCTTATGTCCATTACAGACATCTCTACTCAGAATAGAAGGTGTACTGAATGCCACATGATCTACCGTTATCAGGAATGGACAGATGGTCTGCTTCATTTCAATGACCATGTCATTCTGACACTGCAGCTTTGCCTTCACCTAAGGCACAATCTTCAGGTGTGTAAAACGGTGTTAATGACAGACAACACAAGGTGTTATGACCCTCGTTTATTCCATATTGACCCAGAAAGATTTCATCAATTGAAAATTGTTCAACTAACTATTGTCGCAAGATTTTCCAAATTCTCTGTAGCCCCTTTTCTGCTAGTACTGTGCTTTCTGCGGCACTAATCAAAATTAAATTGGCAGCCTATTCCACATCTGCAATTTATTTGCCCATTTTTAAAATAAATACATGACCAGGCACAGTGATTGCAGGGAATGATGTTACTAGTTACAGTAGTACTGTGTTTTCAGCATATTCATACCTTCCATTTCAAACCTTTTCCTGTCTTATTTTTGACCACAGAATCATGTGTCAGTGTCTAGAGTCATCAGCTCTCTGGAGGCTTTGTGTGAAGAACGGTTTCTAGCCACCAACTTAATTTTTCAAGCATGCTGCCACTTTAAGGCACTTTGCAACAGAGAATACACATACTCATGTGTAAACTGTGGGTTCTACCCCCCTGTGGTGGTTATGGACCTCCACAGAAAAGCAGTGTTCAACTTTGAGGGTAAGTTTTTCCTAAAAGTGCTATTTAGGTAAATCGCTTTTTAACTACCGTTTTGTAGGTGCCACATAAACTACAATGTACTTGCTACTCATCCTCAAATGATATTTTGTTTCTTATGTTGTATTTGGTGATTGCAGTTAGTGAGCTAAAACAACTGAGTGATGACTTCCAAGGTGAACACAACATAGAGGCATTTTGGGAATCTGTCCATCTACACATGATAAGCAGAGGATTTTTTGATGGTGAGTGTTGTGAGGCCAGGTCAGGTCGCTCTCCATGGTGCCGAAGGTGGGTCAGCAGTCCAGTGGAGCGCTGACGGGAGATTGGGGCGCTACAGTGTATATAGTCTGTCAAAAGAGTAAAATACACCAGGTCCCATCGGATGTGACTGCGTCTCCCCGGAATGAACTGTATTGGATATTTCAATATTTTTGAAATTATGTTTTTGATGCAGACTCTTCACAGAATCCATTTGTTGTCCAACCGGCATATGACAATTGGGCACCATGGATTGGGAGAGAGACGAGGAAAAGCAGCAAAGTACTCAACACGGAGTATGAAAAGGTCCCATTGCAGACATCGAACATCGAACTAAAATAGGGTCTAATTGGCTTTTCAGATTTCATGTTTTCATCTTTTCAAGGTATGGCAAGGTTTTTGCCCACTGGACAGAGCAGTCCAAAGCTCTACTGAGAGGTGACCTGCCTCCTGTCTTCAGGCTCCCAAGACTCCGGAAACTGACGTTTTCGGAAGTCGTCCAGGTCAGATTGAAATTCAATTTAACTACCGGTATAATCAGAACCATTAATAACTAATACATTCAGATGCTTCAAACACTTTATTAACTAATGTTGAAAGGTGCATTGTTAAATAAATATATTTTTCAGTCATCATCTGTCTTGTTGCTCTCTTACATTACAGGAACATAACGAGGGCTTAGAACCAGAGGGGGGTAAGTGACATTTGACAAACTTTACAGGACAGCCACAACAAAAAATGACCATACATTGTCATTGTGTGTTGTTTTTACGATATTTGATGAATTACTCTGGGTTGGTTTAGAATTCACAAGTTGTCCTTTGCCACACACCCCTAGAGGTTCCTTTACATTACTTGATGACCACTATACCCACTACAGCAAAGATGGCAAAACGTGCAAGAGAAGCCCGCAGGTCTGCCCATGAAAGATTGGTGGACTTCATCACGAAGCTGAAGGGGTCGGACAAACGGCTACTGGTATGATACCAATAATAATAATGCTTATACATAAAAACACTTCTAATTGCAAAACAGATGATCAAAGCCTGATCTCCTGCAGTGCATTTGTTTGACATGGTCTTTGTTTCTATAGGAAATAATCACAGGTGAAGGCAGCTCCAAGTGGCTGGTGAATTGCAGGTCTGCGAAACCAGACAGGGTCTTCACCTACCTGGAAGAAGACGACCAAATTGATGAAGTTTTTAAGCACATCAACTTGGTCCTCAAAGGAGCCACAAAATGTGAACCTTATGCCCCAACGACAGAGTTGCAGAGAGTCAGGTTCGTGTTGGATGTGCTGATGCCTGAGGTGAGGTTTAACTCAACCATCTAATCTTAGTTACATTGATTTCAACTCAACCGTCTGATCTTGGTTACATTGATTTCAATACTTGTCTGTTTATCCAGTCATCAAAGCCTGTATTATAACTGTTAAAGGGCATTCCGCGATTTAGTGAATGGGTTACGCTCGCCCCACCACTAATTTGTATTGTGTTGTAAATATGGGAGCCCCTTTAATTGGAGGTTATCTATCTCTACCAGGCCATTGTCCACGCTCTTGTGGCAGTGGACAACCTCTCTCTAGCTGCGGCAAAGAGAAGCTTTAACGCGGGACCATTGTATGATGAAAGGTACAAATGTCTGAAATCAGTCTACCACTTTGTGCCTAACATCCCCTAGCTGTGTTAATATTCATGATACACCATGAGTTCTCATGTCCCATCGATTGTATTTTTTATCTCTCCTTTTCTCGGTCTCTTTTCTTTTCCAAATGTATTCTTTAGTGAAGTGCAAGAATTTAATGATATTATCAAGATGCAGAAGAGGCAGTAGATCGAGGCCGAGCATTTATATTTTTATTTCTATTTTACTTTATTTTTACTTTATTTTGTTTTTGTTTTGATGTTTTTGTTTTATTATTATTATTATTATTATTATGTAAAACCTCAATCACATTCTGTAAAATGCTGAACCCGATGATAACACTGAAAAATAATAAAATAAATTACTTTAAAAAAAAAGAAAAGAAATGTGCGTCTGCCTTGGGGGCCCACCACCCCGGGGTACCCACCAAGCCCCTGGTCACAGATGTTTACCATGTGAAGATGTCAAATGTTGCGCACAATGTCACATGAATAAAGATTATTGTTATATTTAACCATATTATCAAGATGCAGAAGAGGCAGTGGATCGAGGCCGAGCATAAAGGCAGGGGTGACTTACATGTGTAAATGTGTTGTTTAGTGTGTTCATTTTATTCGTTGACATTAACTAGTTCAACAAGCCTGTTCATTGACCGTTATTCGCATCACATAAGCACACGTGAACGTGCTCTTTCACACAGTAGCCTTGGTTAAGTTTAGTCTCTTTACACAATACTGAGGTGCTTTGACAACATGTACAAACGTGTACTGGTTTATTTACATGGATCGACAACATGAATGTAATGGTTAGAAATGTGCGTCTGCCTCAGGGGCCCTCCATCCAGCCCTCCACCCCGGGGACCCCCACCAAGCCCCTGGTCACAGATGTTTACCATGTGAAGATGTCAAATGTTGCGCACAATGTCACATTAATAAAGATTATTGTTATATTTAACCCAATTTATTCTGTTTGTACATGCATATTAATCCTTAATAGTGTGGGATATCCCACTGTTATTATGGCTAAAACAAATAGTCTCATTGTCATATGTAGCTTAGACTGTGTGCCCAACGGCACTGGTAATTGTAAGATTTGACTTGTATGAGAGGAAAGGCCAAATTTCTCAGTTGAGTACACATCACATTAGGGATCGGCTTGATAGGTTTTGAAGGTATTTTACTTTTAGACATTGAATACTAAAAGCCTATGTTGACTTAACTACTACTTCACCTGGGCCCTATACTACAAAGTGGGTTTGTGTGTGTTTGTAAGTTTGGGTAGATAGCCCCTTCAGTCTCATTGGTCCCAGCAGTAGATAATGGCAGGTGTTATGGGTGTGTTTAAACTGTGGTTAGATAAGGCACCATGTTATCAGAGCCTGTGTATTGTGCTCACAGTGTTTGCTCAAAGGGGCATCTGTTTGCCATTGAGTCTAGGTTATTTTGCCCTCGGTGGGCTTCTGTAAATCTTACCATGATTGTTACACATTCAGGCAGTGACTTTCTGTATCCGATAATAACTGATTAATGAGGGTGGAGTCGTTAGAAAAATAGCCCACATTCTAACCATCCATAGCGAACGTTAGCTGGCAATCGCTATTGTTGTTAGCTAGCTAGCTAACGTATCGCTATTCTTGTGCCTCTTGCGCAAGCTCCTGTCAACTGCGGAGGTCACGTGATATACCGTCAATGCGGAGGTGCCTCTTGCGGAGGTCCGCCATTTTGTCTGCAGCCAGCTACTCTTGGACTGCCCCCCGAATTCGCTACAGTATTTATTGCCATCAGGAGCCTGTATGAAAACAGTACGCGGCAGTGAATATACAGGTCTCCTTCCGCACACAGTGCCCACAGCCGTCTCTTCAAAGTCCAGAGCGAAAGGGGCGACAAAACTGCACACACTGCATTGTTTTTTTCATTACACGTTCTTTTTCTCTTAACATAAATGATACAAAATCCATATAAAATGGTGTACAAAATAGCTTGCAATTCTCCTTTAAAATAAAGAAATAACATAAAATCAAAATAACAACCCCCCCATACCGGTATGAAAACAGTACACAGCAGTGAATATCTCCTTCCGCATACAGTGCTTCAGCCTGCAATTGATTCACCGACAACGCTATTTTCAGTACATGAGTGGGCAACAGCACCCTCTAGTGGACACCCTAACAATGCACTTCCACACTAGAGCGACATGTGCAGTTCAAATCAAAATCAAATCAAATTTATTTGTATAGCCCAATATCACAAGTTACAAACTTGCGTCAGTGGGCTTAACAGCAACACAACATCCTGTCCTTAGACCCGCTCATCGGATAAGGAACAACTTCCTAAAAAACCCCTTTAACAGGGAGAAAAATAGAAAGAAACCTCAGGGAGAGCAACAGAGGAGGATCTCTCTCCCAAGACGGACAGCGTGCAGTGGATGTTGTGTTCACGCAATTTACATAATACAACATTGAAAGAGGGTAACAGAATTATAATGGACATCACATTTATGAAGAACATGATGCACAGGATGCCAAGCAGTGTCCACGTGCCAACAGAGCAGTCCAGGACCCAAGCCACGCGACCAGCATCATCATGTAATAAGAGAAAAACTTAGGTGAGGAGTGGAAGGGCAGGCAGCATCCAAATGGCGACCACCATCACCACGGAGACCTGGGAGGAGAACCGACTGCACATGCATGCAAGAGAGACTCCCATGACGCCATTCACACACAGAAAAGGAGAAAGGAGAAGACATCATTCAGAGAGAGAGAAAAGACATGTTAGAGAAGAGAACAGTTTGCAATAGTCATTAGCCATAATCAATTAAGTCATCAACTAGTCATAATCTATACTCTATAATCTATACTCTATAATCTATACTCGATAATCTTGTTGGCAGAACAGTGGTTGGTAAATTCATTGAGACAGAAAACCAACCCACCATCCAGTACAGGTTGTGAAGCACTCAACTTAAAGGCAACTAATTGTAAGTTAAGACAAAAAGATGAGTTTTAAGTTTGGATTTAAAGGACTCAACAGACTCTGATTGTCTGATGGCAGCAGCCAGGTTATTCCACAACAATGGAGCCCAATAGGAAAAGGCCCTGCTGCCACCAGCTGACTTCTTTTTAACTTTTTGTACACACAGGAGCCCTGTATTTTGAGAATGAAGAGCTCGAGATGGCATGTGAGGTTTAAGGAGATGAGACAGGTAAGATGGGGCGAGCCCATTATCAGAAGCACCTTGTATTCTGATCTAACATGGATAGGAAGCCAATGAAGGGAGGCAAGAATTGGTGTAATATGGTCAAATTTCCTAGATTTAGTTAGGATTCTAGCAGCAGCCTTCTGAACCATCTGAAGACTTTTAGTACTAGAATGTGGCAGACCTGAGAACACAACATTACAGTAATCAAGTCTGGATGAAACAAATGCATGTATTAGAGTCTCTGCGTCAGCCATGGAGAGAAAAGACAGAATTTTAGCTATGTTACGTAAGTGAAAAAAGGCAGTCTTGGTGATTTCTTTAATGTGCTTATCAAAGGAAAGGCTGGGATCAAACGTAACACCAATATTTTTGGCTGCCACACTTTGTGAAACCACAGAGTTGTCGATTGTTATCGTTACTTTATCAAATTGGTGTCTGTGTCTAGCAGGGCCAATGACCAGCATCTCGGTTTTATCTGAATTTAAAGGCAGAAAGTTAAGTGACATCCAGTTTTTCACAGTAGCCAAGCAGGCCTCTAAGTTAGTCATTTGAGTATGATCATCAGCCCTTATAGGCACATACAGCTGAGTATCATCAGCATAGCAATGGAAATTTATTCCATAACTGCGTATAATTTGGCCAAGAGGTGTAATGTAAAGAGAGAAAAGTAGAAGGCCAAGAACTGAGCCCAGAGGCACACCATATTTAACGTCAGAAAATTTTGATATAATATTATTATAGCAGACACAATGTGCTCTTCCAGATAAGTAGGACTTAAGCCAAGAGGAAGCTAAACCAGAGACACCAAAATTACAATTTAAGCTATCTGATAGTATACAGTGATCACTGGTGTCAAAGGCTGCACTGAGGTCCAGTAGTAGAAGCACAGAAGTGGAATCAGAGTCGATCGCCAGTAAAAGATCATTCACCACTCTGGTCAGAGCAGTTTCAGTGGAGTGACGGCCTGAAAGCTGACCGAAAAGGTTCATATAGATTCATATAGCTATAGATTCATATAGATTTATATGGATCGAAAGTTGATGATAAACAACTCTCTCCAGTACTTTAAAGAAGAATGGAAGATTAGAGACTGGTCGATAGTTATTGAGAGACCCTGGATCAAGGTGCAGTTTTTTAAGTAGAGGGTTAACCACAGCTGTCTTAAAACTCCTGGGAACAATGCCAGTAGTAAGTGATAAATTAACAATGTCTAGCACTGTAGGTCCAAGAAAAGGCCAGAGGTCTTTAAAAAGTTTTGCTGGTCAGGGATCAAGTAGACAAGCAGTTGGTTGAGAAGCTGACACGAACTTAGTCAAAGTATCAAGAGAGATAGTCTCAAAAGCTGTAATAACTGGAACTGACAGTGACTCATTGTGTAGATATGAATTTAGTATGACAGGATCTGCAGGAGTAGGTGGAGTTGAAGAACTAATTTTGTTAAAGATCTCATCAACCTTATTGCAGAAAAAATCTAGAAACTCATGGGCTGTGAATGGTGAGCAGCTAATAGACGACTGCTTTTTAGTAAGTTTAGATACAGTGTCAAAGATAAATCTGGGGTTATGTTTATTAATATCTATTAAGTGAGAGGGATACGATGTTTTTGCAGTAGATAAAGCACGCTTGTATTTCAATAAACACTCGTGCCACAATAGGTAAAAAGTGTCCAATTTTAATTTTCGCCATTTACGTTCCAGTCTCCTGCAGGTCCGCTTAAGAGCATGTGTCTCATCATTAAACCAGGGTGTAGGCCTCTTTAGTCGCCTAGCTCTGGTAGTGAGAGGTGCAACTGCATGGAGGAGACTAGAGAGGGCCACATTTAAGTCACAAGTGAAATTTTCAACAGAGTCATTTACCACAGTGAAAGGAGCCAAGATTTCAGGCAGCTGCTGGCCAAATGCAGCTACAAGGAGGGACAAGTATGGCGAGTGGTAATTACATCTGTGCTGATGTGACCGGTGTACTTTTTCAGTTGCGTTGTGTAGGAAAGACAGGACAACTTCTCTCATGCATGGATCTGTATTCTGTCGCTGTCGCCTGTCACATATAAACAAAACAGGTCAGGTTTCAGGAAACTTCAGATCAGCTCCTACTGTAGCCTACGCAAGAATTGGGACCCACATTAGACATAAGACACATTAGGAATGGATAGAATAAATTACAGGGGCAGACAAAGATGAACACATACCTCTTTCTACATGTCCAGAGCAGGAAAGAGGCAGAGGGAACATACGTTTTGGGGCTACTAACAGGAAATGGGGTCACAACAGGGAGGGGCTACTATAAGCGTTTCCTGATGATATAATAAAATAAAATAATAATGTTAGCAATGAAAATAATAGTGATAATCATGTGGTGATACTTTGTGTAATTATACAACATATTTTGGTTATGACATTTTTAACCATGCTACATTCACCCCCCTAGAATTACACAAAAATTGGAACATATCACAAATTGCAATCACCCAACAACACAACACCCACAATAAAGTCAGCAATACCTGCCACCTACTAAGGTTAGGAGGGCCACAGACTGGCGAAGCGCCAAACCATATCTAAAACCACTCCACAGACAAAACAAGGTGCCTTTTACACCTCACCAAAATGGGCACAAAGTGGCGACGACTCACAAAACGAAATAAACCAAATAAAAAAAGAAATGGCAAATTCCACAGTGGACATTACACGAACCAAACAGCAATGTAGGCCTACATTACGCTATCCATATAAACACATTAGGCCTAAAACAAAAAGGAGGCAGACTGTGGAGCAACAGTAAAGCGTGGACTGAACTAAACCATGGTTTCAATCAACCTATGAACTGGCCTCACTACCCTGCCATACCTAGAGCGAACACTATTCTCAGGGCTCTTAGGTAGGATGTCAGTGAGGGGAGGGGCAAGGGGACGGGGGATGTGTGAAATGAGCAGTATCATCGGTGGGGAGGACATCTACTGCAGGGGAGGGGGCGCACTCAACAGGTAAGTCACTGACACTCTCCATCTCAGCATGGCTGGACTGATCACAGACCCAGGAAGCAGTTCGATCATGTTCACCTGGGTTCTGCCATGAGGATGAATCCACTCCTGAATGCTCGGCCTCCCTGTCAAGCTCTAACACTGCCGCTTCAGTATCAGGCATGTGCAGCGTAGAGGGGTCATGGGTCACTGTGTCAACACCCTGGACAAGATCACCCTCCATAACCAGTGTGTTGTCGAGAGGGAGGAAGTTGACTGATAGGAGGAGGTTCCTGTGGACAACCCTCACACGACCATTGCGGTCCCTGATCCTGTAGATGTGGAACTGTGGCTTGGAAGCAACAACAGTGTGAACATCCTGCTCCCACTTGTCGGCTAGTTTCCACTTGCCTCTTCCGCCTCTGTTCGCCACTAGGACCCGGTCACCAACAAAAAGAGGTAAGCCCTTAACTCTTTTGTTGTACTGGTCCGACTGATGTTTTCGCTCCACAGACGAGTTCTTCTGGGCCAGCAACGTGGCAGACTCGAGATCGGCAGCCAGAGACTTCACATATTCATTGTAGTCGCAGACTGACTCGTCACGCAGGACGTTCTTGAAGAACAGATCGACTGGCAGGCGCGGAACCCTCCCAAACATCAAATAGAATGGGGCAAAGCCAGTCGTCTCGTGGTGCGTGCAGTTGTAGGCAAAGGTCATGGTTTGGACCATCTGAGGCCACTTGTGCTTTGACTTTGGTGGGAGGGAACACAACATGCTACCCAGAGTACGATTGAAACGGCCCCCATTCCCAATGGGATGGTATGGGGAGGTTCGGGACTTCCCAACGCCTGACAACTCCAGAAGCTCAGCAATCAGCTCGCTTTCAAAATTAGCCCCCTGGTCAGAATGAAGGCGCTGCGGGAAACCATAGACACAAAAAAAGTTTTCCCACAGCTTCTTGGCCACCTGCTTCGCAGTATGGTCTTGACAGGGGAAGGCATGTGCTAACTTGGTAAAATGGTCAGTTATGATGAGAACATCCACAGACTTGTTGTTGTTGTCTTCAGCAGACCAAAAGTCGATACACACAAGGTCCAGAGGAGCCGAAGTTGTAATGCTCTCCAGCGGGGCCCTTGCTGCCGCCTCTGCAGTCTTGCTGAGCATGCATCTGGGACAGTTCCTGACATAGCTTCGCACATCCCTCTCCATATTGTACCAGAAAAAGCACTGACGGACCAGTGACAATGTACAAAGCTGACCCTGGTGGTGACCAGCCAGGTTGTGAATGCCAACCAAGGCCTACGATTTCAGGGAGTCTGGAAGAACGAACTGGAACCTCCTGTGTTGGGTCACTTGGTCCTTTGAGACTCTGTACAGGGTTCCATCCAACACGGTAAGTTTCTCCCATTGCTTCAGAATCTGTAACACCATCATGCTCTCCTTATCCCGCTCACGCCTCGAAGGTCTCCGCTTCCTCTCAACGAAGTGTAGGACTCTCCCGATGGTAGGATCGTGGCTCTGCAGGTCTGCGGATGAGCGTGAGGAGAACACATCTTGGCCAGGAGGAGCTAGCCCGCCAAGGTGACCAGCCAAGGAAGCAGCCCTCTGCGTCGGGCCGAACTCCCAGTCACCACAGGAGGAGAGGAGAGATGACACATCCTCTTCGGACAATGACACGCCACCAGTAGCACACAGAGAGTGGTCCTCGGCAGACTGAGCCAGACAGGTCACATGGAATGCATCTTTCACACAACTGTCGTCGATGCTGCACACTTTTTCCAGCAACTCTGAGTAGGGCTCTGACAGGAGACGCTGGCCTAGAGGTTTGACAAATGGAGTCCTGCTGAGAGCATCAGCTACCACATTCAGTCTGCCCGGGACATGTTTGATCTCAAACGAGTATAGGGACAGTTTAGAGACCCAGCGCTGCTCACACGCATCCAACCTCGGCTTCGTCATGATATATGTGAGCAAGTTGTTGTCAGTCCAGACGGTGAACTTGTGGCCCTTGAGCCAGTGGCTGAACTTGTCACACACGGCCCATTTCAAAGTGAGGAACTCGAGTCTGTGAGCAGGATACTTCGCTTGGCTGTGACTGAGGGCTTTACTGGCAAATGCGATGGGTCGGGCTTTGTCTTCGCCGGCAGGGACCTGGGACAACACTGCACCCAAACCATCCAGAGAGGCATCAGTAGAGAGGATGAACGGCCTGTTGAAATCTGGATGGGCCAGAACGACAGAGTGAAGCAGTGCAGACTTCAGGCCCTTAAAAGCCCTCTCACAAGCTGGATCCCAGTCCTGGGGAGTCAGTGTGTGGAACGTCCCCGCTCTCCTGCAGCCTCTAGAGCCCTTCAGCTTGCGCTTCTGTCCTCCAGTCAAAGCAAAGAGAGGCTTTGGCATCTTCGAACAACCAGGGATAAAATGCTGATAGTACAGCGCCATGCCAAGAAAAGATCTAATCTTCTTCTGAGGGGGGGGGGGTGTGCAGCCATCAGCTTCCATCAGATCATCTTTCTGGAACCCGAAGATGACAGTGACCTTTTCCTGGTCAACAGAGAGTCCACTGACATCAACCACATGACCTAGGAATCTCACAGACTTCCTCAAAAAGTTACACTTCTTCTGTGAGAGCTTGGAGGCTGGAGAAGGTGAGGTCACCGAAAATGCTAAGCATCATGCGCATGAAAGACGCCGGACTGTTGCACAGACCTTGGGGGAGCCGATTATATTCATACAGGCCGAGGGGTGTTGTGAAGGCTGTGAACCTCCTGTCAGACTCATGGAGCGGGATGTTGTAGAACCCTGAAGTCAGGTCCATGGTGCTGTGATAAACATCATGACTACCTCAGCACTCGGATCCTCAACACTCTTGTCTCGCCTGCGGAGGCTCTCATCAGCAACATCGATGGCTTTGTTCAGTCGGATCCAATAATCCATTGCACTCTCTGACACGTGCGGCACAGTCCCATAAAAGTCCTTCGTAGGCATGCTGGAGTATGTGAGCTCGCTGAAATTGCGCTTGATGATGTCAAATATTGTGGTAGGAAGCTCAGCTGGACTGACTCCAGGACGACTACAGAGTGACACTTTCACCACATCTCTAGCGTTACCACTCAACCTGCTCATTATCCGGTCAGACCTCTCAGCATCTGAGCCGCAGGCCATCCTGCTCATGTAGCTCCTCATCATATCTTCCCACTCATGAATGGAAAATGTCTCAGACTTGTCACCTTTAAAAAGGGGAGGGGGCTTGGACTCTGACTGGACTACGACTCTTAAGCTGTGTGGGATCGATAGTTACATTCTGGTTGTCTAGAGGCTGGGACTGAGACTGGGGGCTGCTGGCCAGGTGCATGACATGGAAGCTAGCAGCGGTAGTCACTAATCTGCTTAGCTAAATCAGTAATAACACTGCCCAGTGTTTCAGTAGTAACAACAACCTGGGGGGAAGTCTGCTGAGACAGGTGGGGGGCGTGTACGATAGGTGTTGAACTGGCAGAGGGACCCGACACACTAAACAGTGACTCATCATTCCCTTGATCAAGGCCGCCCACAACAGGACACACAGATCTAAACCTAGCTCTCCCATACCCAACCGGCAATACTAACTGCCCTCTACCCACACTAGAGGACTGTCCCCATCCCATACCATGAAGGAACTGTCCCCTTCCCACACCATCAGTAGCATCACGCCCATCAGAGGAAGGGCTAACAGGTGTATTGAAGATATCTCTGCTAGCATGTCTCAATTAGGCTATAACGGTGCATAAACAAACACAATGAAACAAAAGCAAACGAATTAACAACATCAAAACATCTAGCCTATGGCTTCAAATTCCTTAACAGGATCGCAGGAAATAGCTTACCCAAAACAAAACGAATTCTCTTTTACCCATAAATAAACATACACAGCTCTAGCCAGCACTATTTGCGGAAAAAAACTCAACAGAAAAAAATTCCTCCCAATACGATCTCCCCTCCCCCCTCCCCCCCGCACACAGTCGTCACCATTCAACATGGAGCTTAGCTAGCTAGCTGGCTAGCATCTGTAGCACTGTTAGCATAGCAGGCTAACCCTGATCCCATGAGTGGAGCGGGGCGGGCTGAGAGAAGACGGCGGCTGCAGCAGGTCGCGATGCTTTCTCGCATCAGACGGGTCATAGGGCAGCAGGTGTGGCCGGTGTACTGTTTCACTGCGTTGTGTAGGAAAGACAGGACCGCTTCTCTCATGCATGGATCTGTATTCTGTCGCTGTCGCCTGTCGCATATAAACAAAACAGGACAGGTTTCAGGAAACTTCAGATCAGCTCCTACTGTAGCCTCTTTCTACATGTCCAGAGCAGGAAAGAGCGCGCAGCTAGCAACAAAATTTTATACAAAAAGAAATACAACATACCTGTCGCATATAACCAAAACAGGACAGGTTTCAGGAAACGTCAGATCAGCTCCTGCTGTAGCCTACGCAAGAATTGGGACCCACATTAAACATAAGACACATTAGGAATGGATAGAATAAATTACAGGGGCAGACAAACATGAACACATACCTCTTTCTACAGAAGTCAGGGGGGACATACGTTTTGGGGCTACTAACAGGAAATGGGGTCACAACAGGGAGGGGCTACTATAAGCGTTTCCTGATGATATAATAAAATAATAATGTTAGCAATGAAAATAATAATAATCATGTGGTGATACTTTGTGTAATTATACAACACATTTTGGTTATGACATTTTTAACCATGCTACACTGGGAGGAAAAAAAGAGACACCAATATAGACACTGGGAATAAACGGAATAGCAAGAGGGCAAGGAACGCTAGAGGGCTTGTCAGAGCTTTACCGCAGGGTTCAGTACGTCGAAGCACGGAGAGATGTTCTGGCAGGCTTCTTGTAGAGGGCTGCCTGATTACCGCAGGTGTGCCTGATGGACGATGGCAAACACCTGGTGCAGCGCAGCGCTCGTCTCCTCAGAGCGTGAGCCGAGCGCTCGGATGTTTCCGGCACGTCCGAGCTGGGGGAGTGGCTTGAATGTGCCGGCGAGGCAGCTCGGGCCGGTGTACCACAACAGGACCCCCCTCCTATGGGAGACACCGGGCGACCGTCCAATGGCGTTGGGGTGGGCCCGATAGAACTCCTCCAGGAGTGCGGGGTCAGCCAGGTAGGACCGGGGAACCCAGCTGCGGTCCTCTGGCCCATAGCCAACCCAGTCCACCAGGTATTGGTACCCACGCCCCCGGCGGCATATGGCGAGCAGCGGTCGACATCACAGACCATGTCACCACCGTGACCCTGGGGGTGGAGGAGTTTGGACAGGGGGAGACGGGGCTGGAGGTTACCGATTTGAGGTGAGAGACATGGAACACGGGATGGATTTTGAGTGAGGTAGGGAGATGGAGACGTACCGCCGAAGGGTTGACGATGCGGTCGATGGTGTAGGGGCCGATGTAGTGGGGAGCCAGCTTCCGGTTGAGGGTAGGGAGGGGCAGGTCCCGGGCCAGGAGCCATACCCTCTGGACAGATCGATAGGCTGGGGCCGGCACTCTCTGCCAGTTGGCGTTGCGCCGGGCCCGCTCTGTAGCTCGCAACATAGCGGTGTGGGCGGTCTTCCAAATGCGCCGATATCGGCGGAGATGGGCCCTCGTGGATGGGACCGCCACCTCCAATTCCTGATGGGGGAACAGAGGGGGTTGATACCAAGGGAACACTCAAAGGGGGACAAACCGGTAGCCGAACTCTCCATAGTGTTGAGCGAGTACTCCACCCAGAGCAGGTACTTGCTCCAGGAGGCGGGGTTGCTGGTGGTAACGCAACACAAAGCCGCCTCCAGGGCTTGATTGGCCCGCTCTGCCTGCCCATTGGTCTAGGGGTGATACTCGGAGGAGAGGCTGACCGTGGCCCCAATCCCCTTACAGAAGGCCTGCTACACCTTAGAAGTGAACTGGGGACCACGGTCAGAGACAATGTCCAGGGGGATCCCATGGGGTCGGATGACATGGAAGACGAGAAGGTCCGCCGTCTCGGCTGCAGAGGGGAGTTTGGTGAGGGCGACAAAGTGGACGGCCTTGGAAAACCGGTCAACAATGGTCAGAATGGTGTCATTGCCTTGGGACACGGGGAGGCCAGTTACAAAGTCCAAAGCAATGTGGGACCAAGGTCGGCCGGGGACTGGAAGGGGGCGTAGGAGACCTGCTGGAGGGCGATGGAGAGCCTTGCTGCGGGCGCAGGTGGTGCAGGCAGCCACAAACTCCCTGGTGTCTGCCTCCATGGTGGGCCACCAGAAGTGCCTGCGGATGAAGGCCGCCGTCTGGTGGACACCGGGGTGGCAGGCAAAATGGCTGGAGTGGCCCCACACCAGCACCTGGGGGCAGACAGAGGGAGGCACAAATAGCCGGTTCCGGGATCCATTGCCTGGGTCGGGCTGGGCCTTTCTCACCACTGATTCGATGACCCAGGTTACAACACCCACCACCCGGGCCGGGGGAAGGATGGTGTCTGGGGTGTCAGGGGACCCCTCGGGAAACAGACGGGAGAGGGCGTCTGCCCTGACGTTCTTGGTGCCCGGGCGGTAGGTGAGGGTGAAGTCGAACCGGCTGAAGAAGAGAGCCCAGCGCGCCTGCCTGGGGTTGAGCCTCTTAGCCGTCCGTACATAGGTCAGGTTTTTGTGATTGGACCATACGATGAACGGCTGCCCTGCTCCCTCCAGCCAGTATCTTCGGCGTGGACAGCCAGTAACTCCCTGTTGCCGACCGCTGGGAGAGGACGGCTTCGATGCCCGTGTCCGACGCGTCCGCCTCCACGATGAACTGCCTGGACGGGTCCGGGTGGGCGAGCACCGGAGCCATTGTAAACAGCCTCTTCAGGGCCGAGAAGGCGGCCTCCGTCTCCGGGGTCCAGGAGAAGGGGCGGAGGGTGGAGGTGAGTACAGTGAGGGGGGCGGCCACACGGCTGAACCCCCTGATGAAGCACCGGTAGAAATTTGCGAACCCCAGGAAGCGCTGGAGTTGCGTCCTGTTAGTGGGCCGTGCCCACTCCTCCACTGCTCGGGTCTTCCTGGGGTCAGTGCGGACGAGCCCCTTCTCCACGATGTGGCCAAGGAACTCCACGGAGGCGGAGTGGAACACGCACTTCTCGGCCTTCACGAACAGCCTGTTCTCCAGCAGCCGTTGGAGGACCAGGCGGACATGCTGGTGGTGTTCCTCCTCAGTCCTGGAGAACACGAGGATGTCATCCAGGTACACCACCGCGAACGTGTTCAGCATATCCCGGAGCACGTCGTTGACCAACGCCTGGAAGACGGCCGGGGCGTTGGTGAGGCCGAAGGGCATAATGAGGTACTCGAAATGCCCTAGGTGGGTGTTGATGGCCGTCTTCCATTCATCCCCTTCCCGGATGCGCACCAGGTGGTACGCGCTGCGCAGGTCCTGCTTGGTGAACACCGTGGCGTGAGTGAGTGGCTCGAACGTGGAACTCATAAGGGGGAGTGGATATTTATTTTTCACCGTGATGTCATTTAACAGTCGATAATCTATGTAAGGCCTCAGGCTGCCCTCCTTCTTTGCCACAAAAAAGAAGCCCGCTGCCACCGGGGAAGACGAGGGCCTTATGATTCCTGAGGCCAGGGACTCTGTGATATAATTGCGCATAGACTCCTTCTCCGGGACGGAGAGGTTATACAACCGACCGGTGGGAAGGGCGGCCCCGGGAAAGAGATCTATGGCGCAACCATAGGGATGGTGTGGGGGGAGAGAAAGTGCACTGTCCTTACTAAATACTACAGGGGCTGAATCGTGATAAATGGGAGGAACACCGGTGAGATCCGTGGGAGGAGGCAACGCTCCAGCCCAAAATCCGCCCAGCAGACCAAGAGATGTGGGGATCGTGCCGTTCCAACCACGGTCTTCCTAACACCAGGGGCGCCCAAAACCAAAAAACGCATAGTTTCCATGTGATTACCCAAAAGAGTGAGAGTGAGGGAAGCAGTGTTGTGCGTGATCCTACCGAGTGAACGACCATCTAGGGCTTGGGCTGTGAGGGGTGTGTCTAGGGGGACAAGTGGAACGCCAGCCTGCTGGGCCAGCGAGATGTCCATCAAACACTCGTCCGCCCCCGAATCCAGGAGTGCACCAATAGCGTACCTCAGGTGAGAGTGACAGGAAACAGATGGTTGTGCTCCTTCTTGGGCTGGGGCTGTGGCGGGGTCGTCAGGCTCACTAGGACACCCCTCGCTAGTGAGCCGGGTCTTTTTGGGCGACTCGGGCAGGCCTTGATGTAATGGCCCGACCTCCCGCAGTAGAGGCAGAGGTGGTCGCGCATCCTCTGCTCCCTAACCTCTAGCGGGAGGCGTGACCGACCCAACTGCATGGGCTCCTCCTTCGGCCGGGATCCAGAAGACACCCAGGGTTGCGAGGGGGAGTGTCAGGGTGGAGAGAGCCCGCGGGACGCTGACCCAGAGAAGGCACCGGTAGAAGGGATTGGGGGTTGGTCTATAGGAGGCCCCAGTGCGTGGTGCACGTTCCTGGCGCCGCTCCCGCAGCCGTTCGTCCATCAGGAGGGCAAGGGTGACGAGCTCGCTGAAGGAAGCAGCGCGGTCCCGAACGATGAGGTCTTTGATGGGCTCGCTCAGCCCCCTCCTGTACGCGCTCTTGAGCGCAGTGTCATCCCACCCACTGTCTGCCACGAGTATCCTCACCTCCAAGGTATAGTCTGCCACCGACCTGGCTCCCTGCTGGATGGAATGGAGGCGGCTGGCAGCGTCCTGCCCGTCAACTGGGTGGTCGAACACCAGACGGAACTCGCGGTGGAAGGCACCATAGACAAAGGCGAGCAATTCAGTATGGCCAACCGCCGCTATAGCCCAGCTGAGGGCTTTGCCGGTGAGGAGGGACATAACAAGGGCTACCTTGGTCTCTCCTGTCCTATACCTGGCTGGCTGATGTTTGAACAGGAGCTCACACTGACCAAGGAAACCCCTGCACAGCTCGAACTCCCCACCGAAGGCTTTGGGGCAGGGAAGGTTAGGCTCGAACCGGGGGTCCAGTGTGGGTTGACTCGGAGGAAGGGGAACGTCGGGACCAGGAACGGGGAATCCGGAGGCCGGGCTGGGGGCAGGGACCGGGGCCACAGCATGGTGGTCGCTGATCTTGGACACTGCCACAGTCAGAGCAGCGATCTGCGCGGAGAGTGAAGCAAGGGTGGTCGCCAAAGTATGCGAGTTTGCCTGGAGCCCCCGCTGATTTCTCCAGTGATCCGGGAGAAGGCAGCGCTAAGCTCAGACTGGAGTTGGGCGAGTTGAGTGCTGTGGTTTTTTACCACTATCTCGAGAGCTATAGGGTTCTGGGGCTTAGGGGCTATAGCTCCATGAGCGACCGCCTGCCCCTCAGGTTTGGTTTGGCTCATTCTGGCTTCGACGTTCTGTTACGTATTTCGAATGAAGCGCTTTTCTAACACTCAAAGTGGCTTTACAATAAACGAGGTGAAAGAAGACAACAGAGAAACATAACACAGACGTACAGGGGTGGATGGAAAGAGGGGCTACGAGAGGGAGAGGCGGCGGCCACACACAATGCCAGCAGTACTCTCCGACTTAAACAGATACAAAAGGGCAAGTATATCATATATCATTATTGTGTAGCCTACACTGTATATCATTATTGTGTAGCCTATACAGTATACCATATATCATTATTGTGTAGCCTACACAGTATATCATATATCATTATTGTGTAACCTTCACGGTACATCATATATCATTATTGTGTAGTCTACACAGTACATCATATATCATTATATGAATATTAAATAGACAATCTCCACACAGACACCAGCCATTTCCAGGCTCAGGGGAATGTGATGTTGTGTGGGTATTTTAATGCCAGGACAGGTTCAGAGCCAGACTGCATTGAGACTCAGGGAAATGGCCACATATTCAGGCAACCCTCTCTGTACCCTATCCCCACCACTACCTCTCTGTACCTTATCCCCACCACTACCTGTCTGTACCTGTTGTTTTGTTTTGTTTTGTAGCTTGATTTATCCTCATTACATTACAGTCATTTAGCCGACGCCTTTATCCAAAGTGACTTACAATAAGTGCATTTAACGTAGGAAATCAGGAGAACTACTAGTCATCAGAGGTCATAAGTGCATCTAAACAAGCATCTAAGAGCAAAACCAGTCCTAAAGTAAAAGCGCAAGAAAGATTTTTTATTTTTTTATGAGTGAATACAATAAGTGCTAAGAACAAGTAACAGGGTAGTAGTTCTTGAAGAGGTGAGTGTTCAACCTGCGCCGAAAGATGGGCAGCGACTCTGCTGTCCTGACAGCAGTGGGGAGTTCATTCCACCACTGGGTCGATCGGCAGCAGGGGCCTCTGAGCGACGGGGCAACCAGGCGTCCCGAGGCAGCAGAGCAAAGTGGTCGGGTGGGGGTGTAGGGCTTGACCATGGCCTGGAGATAGGAAGGAGCTGTTCCTTTCACTGCCCTGTAGACTAGCACCAGAGTCTTAAACTGGATGCGAGCAGCTACTGGGAGCCAGTGTAAGGACATGAGAAGGGGAGTTGTGTGGGAGAATTTAGGGCGGTTGAACACCAGACAAGCTGCAGCTTCCTGAACAAACTCCAGAGGTCTGATGGCCGACGCCGGGGCGCCAGCAAGGATGGAGTTGGCGTAGTCCAGCCGGGAGATGACCAGAGCCTGGATGAGCACCTGTGCCATCTCGTCGGTGAGGAATGGGCGAATCCTCCTGATGTTATATAGGAGAAATCTACAGGAGCAAGCAACGTTTGCAGCAAACAACAGTTGGTCGTCCAGGATCACACCCAGATTCCTCGCAGTCTGAGTTGGCATCACCACGTTGTTGTCAATGGTGATGGCCAGGTCTCGGTGCGGGCAACCTTTCCCTGGGCGGAACATCAGCTCTGTCGTGTCCAGATTGAGCTTCAGGTGATGTGTCACCATCCACTCCGAGATGTCAGTCAAGCACGCAGCAATGCGTGTCTCTACTTGTGTGTCAGAGGGAGGAA
This sequence comes from Lampris incognitus, assembly GCF_029633865.1. NCBI lineage: Eukaryota > Metazoa > Chordata > Actinopteri > Lampriformes > Lampridae > Lampris > Lampris incognitus. The sequence continues at coordinate 571,190 of NC_079226.1, forward strand.
AGGACAAGATTAGCTGGGTGTCATCGGCATAACAATGGTAAGAGAAGTCATGCGAGCAACTTGACTGACTTGACTGAGAGGACCCAGAACCGAACCCTGTGGAATGCCTGTAGTCAGTCTGCAAGGCTCCGAACACAGATCCCCTCCATGCCACCTGGTAGGAGCGAGCCGTCAGGTAGGATGCAAACATTGAGAGTGCAGAGCCTGTGACACCCAGCCCCTCGAGTGTAGAGAGGAGGATCTTGTGGTTCACTGTGTCGAACACAGCTGACAGGTCCAGGAGTATCAGGACAGAGGAGACAGAGTTTGCTCTCGCAGAGTGCAGCGATTCTGTCACTGCAAGGAGGTCTGTCTCTGTCAAGTGACCCACCCTGAACCCAGACCGGTTGGGGTCCAGGAGGTTGTTCTGGTGGAGGTACAAAGAAAGTTGGTTAAAGACAGCACGTTCAAAAGTTTTGGATAGAAAGGGTAGATGTTTCATGTTTGTTTGTTTTAGTCTGAGTTATCCTCATGTTTGTTTGGAATGCAGTGCTGGCCTGAGGTTGGTTGGTCTTAGTATTTGTTCAAGGGTTAGTGAGTCTCAGAACCAGCTGCTTCGGGGGACTCTTCGGTGTTCAGTTCTTGGGTTTTCAGAGCTTTAAAGTGCAATGTATTTGTTGGGCTTGTATTTAAGTGCATCCAGAAATTTAGAGATCTTTTTTGTACATTTATCAGTAATGGAAACCGGCCTAATTCTGCCCTACATGCGTTGTTTGGTGTTTTTCTTTGTATTTTCAGAATCCTTCTACAGAATTCAGCATGTAGGGTTTCTGCTGGATGCTTGTCCCATTTAGTGTAGCTGGAAAGACTGAGTGGACCCCATACCTCACTTCCATATAGTGCAATGGGCAGAATTACACTATCAAACAGTTTGCACCAGATGGAGATTGGTATAGCAATGTGAAAGAATTTATTTTTAATTGCATATAGAGCTCTGCCAGCTTTTTGTTTTAGGTTATTTACTGCCCTACTGAAACTCCCCAATGCTGTAATAATTAGACCAAGTTAAGTATACTGCATCGTATGCACTAAGGTGATGCTACCTAGAGTTAACTGGTATATATTTTCCTGACATCTGGGCTTCTTCTGGAAGGTCATTACTTTTGTCTTTTTTTAATTTATTGCCAGGGCCCAGTGCTGGCAATAGTTCTCAAGCAGGTCTAGTAGTTGTTGCAGCCCACCTGTGGTTGGTGACAACAAAACTAGATCATCTACATAAAGCAAACATTTTACTTCCATTTCATACAGGGGGAGACCTGGGGCTGCAGACTGTTGCAGCTGCACTGCCAGTTCATTAGGGGTCCAAGCAGCGAAGCTGGTGGAGCCCTATAGTATTTGTTAGGATTATTATTTTTCTCCGCTAAAAGTGTGTGAGGCTCAGCAACCATAAGTCCTAGACCAACCAACTTTGGTACGTGGATTCCTATGCCCCCCCCCACTACTCAGGCACCACAAATCACCTATGTCAGCCAGATGGTGGCGCTATAACAAAGGGTCATGCGTAATTCCCACACCATAAGTCAGATCAACACAAAACTGCACAGACCTATGCATCTGAATGTGCTCTACAACTTTGTTATTGAGACCACATATGTCAGCCATATAGTTTGCCCGCCATTTTGACTTGTATTAGTTTGGGCGCGGTTTCTCATCTAAAAGTGTCTGAGGCTCAGCAACCATAAGTCCTAGACCAACCAAATTTGGTAGGTGGATTCATACGGCCCCCCACTACTCTGGCACTACAAATCACCCATGTCAGCCAGATGGTGGCGCTATAACAAAGGGTCATGCTTAAAAGGCCATAACTCCCACAGCATAAGTCAGATCAACACAAAACTTATTCGACCCATGCATCTCAATGTGCTCAACAACTTTACTATTGGGACCACCTATGTCAGTCATATAGTTTGCCCGCTATTTTGACTTATTTGGTGTGGAAGCGCTGCAGCTCTACATACCACACGCCAGGACACCTGGGTATAACGACATACTTTTTCTTATTACGGCAGTCGGCTAGGATGCAAGAAATCAGGCACCGTCTGGTCCAGTTGTGGAAACTCTGGCACATGTTTCTGAAGCAATGGAAGTGTTACGACATTTAAAAAAATTACGGTAATCGTCTAGGACACAGGCGACCCAAGTAATCCGACATTGTCATATCTAGTTGGAAACTCGGGTAGGCTGCTGTTTCTGAAGCAAGATTCTTCAATCTTTATTACATTACCAACAGCGGTTTAGTTGCATGTTGAAACGGTAGTCTATTACAGGCTAGGTGTATAAAAGGCCCCTACATATTATAGCGTTAATTATTTACGTTGGGTGAAGGTATATGATCATGAGGACAAAACCATTCAAATTGCTCCATAGGGGGCGCAACAGTGCCAATGCTGGGACCCCTCCCAACGCCGCTTGCGGCTTTAATTAACATATATATATTGAACAGTGTCGGGCTAAGTCCACAGCCCTATCTCACCCCTCTATTCTGAGTGAAGAACTCAGTGTGTTTGTCTCCAATCTTAACTGCACATTTGTTGTCCGAATACATTGACTTTATTATGTCATACACTTTACCCGCTACACCACTTTGTAAAAGTTTATAGTGTAGTCCTTCATGCCAAATAGAGTCAAAAGCTTTTTTGAAGTCAATAAAACAAGCAAATATTTTTTGGTTTGATTCACATTTTCATTTATGAGGGTGGGTAGGATGTAAATATGGTCCATAGTCCGGTGATTTAGGAGGAAGCCAATTTGACCTTTGCTCAGGACATTGTGTTCGTTAAGGAGGGTTAGAACTCGAATGTTCAAAATGCTATTAAACATCTTCCCCAGAATACTGGTAGTCCACCCAGTTTACCTAGTTGTGATACAGTTCATTCATGTTCACTGTTCTGGTGATTTCCGTAGAGGGGGGGAGAAAATGTTGTGTATAAGTCACAACAGTGTGACTGTAGTCTAGGACACTGCAGCTTTAAGTTTTACTACAGCCGGTTTACGGCAGTCGGTTTACGGCAGTAACACGGGACGTGGTGGATACTATACTGTACGTGTATATAACGTTTACTGTGGCAGCAATAAACAGTTTGATTCAAAGTCGTGGTCCGAGTTTTGCTGGACACAACATTGGCGACGAGGATGGGATTTTCCCTCACGCCTCTCTCTCCCTTCCTGGCTCTACCCGACGAACCACCGGTTCCTTGGACTCGCTGGCATGAATCGTTCGAGACATTCATCGCGGCTTCGGGTTTGGTGGACGCGGAGGACTCACGGCAGAGAGCCCTGCTGATACACCACTTGGGCAGCGAGGGTCAGTGGATCTTTAGGACGCTCGGATCCACTCCTACATACGCGGCTTGTGTTGCTAAGCTCGCTGGACATTTTGCCGCTCCACAGAGCTTCATACTCCGGCGGATTGTTTTCCGTCAGCGCCAGCAGCGCGTGGATGAGTCAGTACATCACTACATAGCTGACTTGAGGGGTCTGGCTAGCCTTTTTAAATTCGGGGCTCTGGAAGATGAACTAATAAGGGACCAGCTGGTAGAACACATCAATAACCATAAAGTCAGAGAGAAACTGCTCATGTCCCCTGATGATTTGACTCTGTCGAAGGCAGCGGAAATAGCATTCCAGGTGGAGTCTGCAGCTGGATTAGCATCTCAATTAGCATGTTCCCCACTATCCATGCTGGCAACACAGACTGTACAGCCCGCCTCGACTCCACCCGAACCCGAGGTGAGCAACGCAGAGGTGAATTTTGCTGGGCGCCAGAGAGCGCCACCACGCACGGCATGTAGTAATTGCTGCTCTTCAAATCACCCCACCCGTAGCCCTACCTGCCCGGCCAAAGGACAGACATGTTCACGTTGCGGCAAGTTAAACCACTTTGCGAGGGTTTGTCGTTCCAACCCTGCTGCTTCCCCTCAAACGCAAAGTGTTTCCCGCCCACCGGCGCCAACGACCATCCATTCAGTAAGCTCCCAGGCCCGGCCCTTCAAGTGGTGCACTGTGGAATTGGACGGGGTGTGTTTGCCGCTCCTGCTAGACACAGGGGCTTCAAAGTCGTTACTGAACGTGTCCAGAGTCCGACGGTTTTTTTCCCCTGCGGCACATCAGGACTGATGCGGAGGACCTGTACGGCTATGCCAATTCCAAGATTGGTATGGTGGGTACCGTAGACTTTTCAATTCGGTATGGGACCAAAGCCCTCACCTCATTCACTTTCCAGGTGTCCCATCATGGAGCTAACCTTATGGGTCTGGATTTGTTCTGTGACTTAGGGTTCTCTCTCATGGACAATGCTGGCTGTACCATCCTGGCTGTGGGCCTGTCATGGCAGCAGCACTGGCCTTCTCTGTTCAGCGGCCTGGGCTGCTTAACTGCTTTTAACCACCAGCCCCTCCTGAATCCTGAGGTGCGCGCAGTCATCCAGCCTCTGCGCCGCATACCTCTTGCCCTGCGTGATGACGTAACTGCTGAACTCGGGAAGCTGCTAGACGCAGGCATAATCGAGCGCGTGGACGCATCGCCCTGGATCTCCAACCTGGTGGTGGCAAAGAAAAAGTCAGGAGGGCTGCGTCCATGCATCGATCTCAGGTCGGTGAACAAGGCGGTGATTCCGGATAAGTACCCACTACCGACAGTAGAGGAGTTGACGGCCAAATTTCACGGCTCCTCCGTGTTCTCAAAACTCGACTTCCGCCAGGGCTACCTGCAGGTCCCACTACACCCAGACAGCCGTGACCTCACTGCCTTTGTGACACACACTGGGGTTTACCGCTACACACGTATGCCATTCGGCCTCAGCTCTGCCCCCAGTTGCTTTCAGAAAATTATGTCCACCATATTTGCCGGCATTCCTGGGGTGGTCATCTACCTGGATGACATTGTGGTGCACGGCCCGACTGCAGCCGTCCATGATGAGCGCCTCACTAGGGTGCTCAATGTCCTCGCCAGCCACAATCTCACACTGAATGGCGAGAAGTGCACCTTCTCAGTACCCGCCATCGAGTTTGTGGGTTTCCGCCTGACTGCTAATGGCATCAGCCCGCTCCTTTCTAATGTGGAGGCAATACACATGCCTCCCTGAACCCACATGCTCGACCCAGCTCGCTTCCTTCCTGGGTATGACGGCCTATTACTTGCGCTTCCTGCCTTAGTATGCTTCAACCACAACCCCACTACGGGAACTCCTAAAAAAGGATGCGGCCTGGACATGGACCCCGGCCTGCTCTGCAGCTGTGCGCCAGCTTAAGGAACAGCTTACATCTCCCCCGGTGCTGGCACATTTTGACATTAACAGCCCCACTATAGTGACCTGTGACGCCTCCAACACAGCAGTGGGCGCTGTGCTGTCCTAGCTCCAGCACGACACCGAGCGCCCTGTTGCATTCGCCTCTCGCTCACTCACTGCGGCTGAACAGAAATACTCCGTGGGGGAGCGGGAAGCATTGGCATGTGTGTGGGCGTGTGAGCGTTGGCACATGTACCTGTATGGGAGGCACTTCACGCTGCGGACTGACCACCAGGCCCTTACGTCCCTACTAGCTTCGTCGGGGTCAGGACACAAACTGCTGCGGGTCCACCGCTGGTCCGAGAGGCTCCAGCAGTACGACTTCTCCCCTCAGTTCACCCCAGGTCGGGATAACGTAGTGGCGGACCTTCTTTGCAGAGCTAGCCCTGGCCCCGCACCAGACTCAGGCCCAGACCTAACGGAGCCAGACCTCATCCAGGTGTTGCACGCCCCACTCCAAGCTGCAGTTTCTCTCCAGGACCTCCAGCTTGCCTCGGAGGCGGACCCCCTCCTCTCCCAACTGCGTACCTTCATCCGGGAGGTCTGGCCCCTGACGGTCCCTGAGGAGCTGGTACCGTACAGGAGGGTCAGGGAGGAGCTGTCCTGTTGGCATGATGTCTGCATGGCTCGGGGGCTCTGCACAGTGGTCCCTGTCAGCCTGCGGGCATGTATCCTGGCCATGGCCCACGAAGGTCATTTGGGCATTGTGAAGGTGAAGCAGCGTTGCAGGAGCCTTGTGCGGTGGCCGGGCATTGACAGGGACATTGAGGCCATGGTAAAAGACTGCACAGCCTGCCTCGTCAATGGGAAGACCGGCCCGCTGGCCCCACCCCCACTACAACCAGTACACTGGCCTGCCACTGCCTGGGAGCACATCCAGGTGGATATCTGTGGAGAGCTCCATGGTGTCCCGCATAGTCAGCTCTTCCTTGTGGTGGCATACGACCTCCACTCTAAGTGGCCGGAAGTGATCGCTGCGGGTTCGGTCACGACCCAGGTGGTCACTGCCTTCCTCGCCTCTCTGTTCGCCAGATGGGGGATCCCTAACAGAATCACTACGGATAACGGCTCGCAGTTTATCTCAGCTGAGTTTGCAGCTTTTCTGGCAGACAAAGGGATCAACCGCATTCGCACTGCCTTTTACCACCCAGAAGCCAATGGGGGTGTGGAAAGGTTCAACCAAACACTAAAAAACGGCATCAGGGCACATCTGGCTGACGGTCTACCTTTCTCAGCTGCTTTACTTCACACCATGCTGCACTACCGGGCGACACCGCACTCAACCACAAGCAGCTCACCAGCCCACCTCATGATAGGCCGGGAGCTCCAACTTCCTCTGGATCGCCTGCGAGCACAGTTGGCCACCGCACCTGCATCGGTAACGCCGGTCCAGCACAGCAGCAGGGTCACTGGCTGTCAACGTCAGATGAAACAGCGGTTTGACAGGGGGCATAAAGTGCGTGCGCCACAGTTCACAGTTCTGGACTGGGTCCGGGTCCATCGGCCACACCGGGGTCACAAATTGCTCTCCTTCTGGTCGGCACCACTGCAGGTCACCAGTCGGCTAGATGCAGCGACATTCCGCCTCTCTGATGGGTCACGGTGGCATGCCAGCCGACTTCACAAGGTAACTCCACCTAACACCACACACCCCGATGCCTCGGAGAACTGGGGTTCCATGGCGGCAGACTGTGACTTTCCCATAGCACAGCCAGAACCCGCAGAGGGACACCCAGCTGAGGGTGGGGGCCCCGCAGCTGATCATGAGGCCCGGCCAGCTCGAGCTCGGGCTCCACCAGGCTATCTGAAAGACTATGTTACGGACGTCTGACGTTTAGGTTAGTTAGAGCGTGGCCTGTCACGTGGCAGAATAATCCACATGGCTACGCTGGTAACTGGTAGTCCACCCAGTTTACCTAGTTGTGATACAGCTCATTCATGTTCACTGTTCTGGTGATTTCTGTAGAGGGGGAGAAAATGTTGTGTATAAGTCACAACAGTGTGACTGTAGTCTAGGACACTGCAGCTTTAAGTTTTACTACAGCCGGTTTACGGCAGTCGGTTTACGGCAGTAACACAAGACGTGGTGGATACTATACTGTACGTGTATATAACGTTTACTGTGGCAGCAATAGACACAGTTTGATTCAAAGTCGTGGTCCGAGTTTTGCTGGACACAACATACTGCTCACACAAATGCCTCTGAAATTATTAGGATCCAATTTGTCTCCATTTTTATGAATAGGAGTTATAATCCCTTTGCTCCAGGTGTCAGGAAAAAATCCCGCACTTAGAACGGTGTTGAATAATTTGAGTACTGCCCTTTGCAGCTCAGGGGTGCTGTTTTTAAGCGTCTCGTTTCTGATGCTGTCAAGACCACAAGCTTTATTGGGTTTTAAGGATTTGAGCTTCTGTGCCAATTCTTCTTGTGTTATTGGAGAATCCAGTGGGTTTTGGTCGTCTTTTATAGTGCATTCGAGCAACTGTAATTTCTGTTTGATCAGATTGTAATTGGAATTTGAGTTTTCTTGTTGGATTTCCGAATAGATATGTTCAAAATGATTTTTCCAAATTTCTCCATTTTGGATAGGCAGGTCTTGTGGTTTTGTAGAGCTTGTAGAGGAGCTCAAGCAGGAGTCGTGACAACTTTCTCTTTCAGCTACACAACGTGCACCATTTATTCCTTCACCATTACAACAACAACAAAAACCCGCGCAGCGGAAGTGTATCACTGTAAACCCGAACTGAGAAAACAGCAGCTGTAAACCAACGTTCCTACCAGCTCAATAAGGGGAATTATGTATCCCCATAACCACTACAAGCTCAAATTATTCCACATTTCCCAGAATTGGTTTTGATTCAGGGAATGTTCTATTTCCTGTAGGGTTCTATCTACATGGCTTTGTTTTTTCATTCTTAATGTGTGTTTATATCGTTTTAATGTTTCGCTATATTTCTTTCTTATATCCATATCTTGAGGTTGGTAGTGTTTCAGGTTTGACAATTTACGCAGTTCTTTTCTTATATTTTTACAGTCGTTGTCAAACCATTTTTCATGTTTAGGTTGTTTCTTTTTCTGTTGTGGGTCCTTGGTAGGACCATGTTTGCTGCCGTCTGAAAGATACAATTGATTTCATTGACAGCTTTGTTGGTACTGTCCTTATTAGTTTCAGACGGTTTGTTAATGAAGTTAGTAATCATATTAAGTAATTTGGATGAATTCAGGATATTGATACATTTTTCTACACTGTCTGGAGCCCATCTGTAGGTCTTATTAATTTTGAACAGCTTGCTGGGCTCCTCTATAGGCATTTGAGTCAGGTTAATAGTTTTGAAGAAAATCATAATTTGGTTATGGTCAGAAAGAGGAGTTTGTTGTCTGACAGTGAATGCGTTGAAGGAGGTGGGGTCCATGTCAGTTATTGCATAGTCAACTACACTAGCTCCAAGACCTGAACAACATGTAAACCTTCCCAGAGGGTCTC